>NW_025813894.1:0-72500 GCF_021917145.1 Hypomesus transpacificus
GAACTGTGGAATCGTGCTACACTGTAGCTTGCTGTATCGTGGCTAGCTGTACTGCACTGAAGCTAGCAGTACAGGAGCTAGCTGTGAGACTTACTTAACCGTTTTGCTGTAGCAGAATTGTTGGAGGAATAAATATGAATACAATTATTAGTGGAAGGAGGCAGAAGACCTCCCCTCCTGCTGTCTGTAACTAGGAACTGTCACTGGATTATCATCGTCTCAGCTGAGATGGTGAAAAGGTTGACTTGACCGTGTCCAAGGAGCTCATTACAAACACTGAATGGGCCAAACACAGCCCATCTTGGACTGGATCATATTGTTTGAATTACAGAGATTGTGTCTTTAACCCTCCCTCCTTTGTCCCCCTCCACACACACGCAGATGCGCACACACAAATCAACTTTCTTTCTTTCACTCCCACATATGTACGGACACCTCTTAATATCAGCGCTAGGGAGAGCTGGGAGGAGGGGAGTTAGGGGGATTGGGCAGAGTTAGGAGCAGTTCAAGGGGAAGATTCAGATCCACAGCTGCCTGCAGCCCAGCGCATGGCCTGGGCCAGTGATGATGATGTCACACTGGCATGTCTCTGGTGGTCTCTTGATGACATCACAGGCTGATGTCATGCAGACAGGCGTGGTTATAAGGGAGCTAGTTGAGCAGGCCTGGGTGTGTGTGTTTATGTGTGTGTGTGCTTGCGCGTGTGCTTGTGTGTGTCGTAGTTAGAGAGGGAAGAAAGTATGCGTTCTTGTCCCCTGCTGCGAGCTGTCTTGTGTTAGTGAGGGAGGGAAATGCAGAGTGACGTCAGTCCTGGACACAGAGCCTTGTTATTCAAGCACTGTCAAAATAAAGATTCTGCAGTATGTGTTTTTCACCAGGCCCGTTAAGCTGCCATGCTTCTGTTACGAAGGAGATTAAAGTTCATTCCATAAAATCATGGACACACACACACACATTACAACTTACAACTGTTAATTAAAGTTCAGTGAAAGAGACCCCAGCATACCAAGGTGAGGTCGGACTCCTCCCTGTGGCTCCTCCCCTCAGGTCCTGATCTCAGTGTGTCTGACCCTCTGGTGAACCGGCTTTTATTGGTCAGACTTCGGCCGGCCTCCATATGGGAATGTAACTACCAGCCTCCCACGCAGTTCAGTCTACAAAACACACTCATGTGGAGCACCTGCTGGGAGTCACAGAGTTGTTGATGCTGCCATGGTGACTGGAGAGACACAGCACCTGACGGTGCCACCTGTGACACAGTGAGAAAGATATCTACAGCTGCACAGTGGGAATGTCAGAGAGACTGTTGGTCCACAACCAAGATATCATTATCAGGGGTACAAGTTGTAAAATCAGAGATATTGCCCTGAAACTCACTCCAGTCATAGAAACTGTTTGGTTAGAGGGTCAAGAGGATGTGCATATGTGTGGGTGTGTCAGTTCAGACCCCTACCAACTCATTTCAGCAAAGGACTGTTGTGTTGTTTAAACAGAACAACACAATCCTGGGAGCCTTGCTCTCACAGTGTTGTGCATCCCTTTGCAGAGAGAAACAAACAAACAAACTAGTTCAATCAGAACACTAAGTATCTGAAATGTACAGTTTGACATCAACAAACTGTTAACTTGAAAGCAACAGATTATGACATGCAGTACTGTGCATACAGTTTGTCTGTCTGTAAATAGAACGCTTCATGATTCAGTGACAACAAAGCCCCAGTCAGGTGAAGAACCTCAACGAACAAGACGGCAGCTCTGCACATTCACTGACATCTTGTCGTTTCACAAATATAAACTTTACTGTGGGCTGCTTCAGTGTTGACATGATTCAAGAGCATGCTTGCACGTCCTTCCATAAATGTGTTGCTCAATGAAAGACTCTGAGACACAAACAGTGAACGCCAAGTCATGTGTCTGTCGTATTGACTCTTTCCCCCGTCTCTCTTTCTGTCTCTCTCTCTCTTTCTGTCTCTCTCTCTCTTTCTGTCTCTCTCTCTCTTTCTGTCTCTCTGTCTCTCTCTCTCTCTGTCTCTCTGTCTCTCTGTCTCTCTGTCTCTCTGTCTCTCTCTCTCTCTCTGTCTCTCTCTCTCTCTCTGTCTCTCTCTCTCTCTCTCCACCTCTCATGTGTGCATTCCCATTCAGCCCTGGTGTGCACTGTGCTCCACTGCTCTTACACAATTAGAGGGTTTTTAGATGACGTCACACAACTCCAAATCCAGCCCCACAAACGCTCAGGCCAGTTTATAGAGCCGTACTCTACATTTATAAGGCCAGATTTAGTAGGTTGAACAAGGAAGGAGTGTGGAGTCTGGGAAGAGGGGAGGGAAAACACCTTTTAAACAACATGTATGTCTATATGACTGGACAGACAGCAGGAGAAAACAGAGTGGAGGGTTCTTACATTGACAGTATGATTTTACAAAATAGATGTTCCAAAATAGCTTCAGAAGCATTTAATCCACTAATCATGTTTGGGTTAGCTGTGCCATAACCAAAAAACATACTCACACACTCAAGTTCTAGATATAATTTGAATATTATCAGCAACCTCAATTTTTAATCAAGCAGAATTACTAATAGCTGTGGTAACTAGACGCCAGTCTTATCTTATCAGTCTTATTAAGTCAGGTTGACAAAGCTTGGTTTGTAAAACTACAAGAGCTCTTTCTGCTATTTCATTAAGTAATTCTGCTTTGGTTTATGAGGTGAACACACACACACACACAGGTGTGCCATTCTTACACTCACACGTCACTAGCTTAGCCCTCTGACACAGTGAGACAGTCAAGTGACAGGAAAAGGAGTGCATGCAGACAGGAAGTGATGTCAGCAGCTGTTGGGTCCCGTCCCAGAGGGGGGCTCTGAGGCGTTGGCCCTTTCCAGTTTAGCTCAACAGCCCCCCCACCCTCAACCCCCTCCTCCCCCCCAACCCCACCTCCACCCCCCACCCCCCCTCCATGATCCCTGGCTCGCACAGGCCCTGGCAGCTACTGCCCTCCTTCCTCAGTCTGCCTTCCTAAACTGGGTGGAGGGACACAGGAGGTGGGGTGGGAGGACAACCTGTCATGATAGGAGCAGAGGAGAAGGTCTGACAAGTGAAGATGGGAGGGGAGAGGAGAGGAGAGGATGGGCTCCGCCCTGTGTTACCACTGCAGCAGGGTGGGTCTCCATTCCTGGTCATTCCTTCTTCTCTGTGGTACAGTCAGGATTCGTTCACAGCTACTCTGAGGCCCAGCCTGACAAAACCAGCACAACCACCAGAGTTATGCAGACCCGGTGCAACAGAATCTCTCCTGGGACACACATGAGACAAGAAGAACCAGGAGAAGATCCTGACCTGTTCGCCACAGAAAGTACCTGTATTAGTAATAGCTCTGTGTACATGGTCATCAGGACTCCCTGTGTGTGTTTGTGTGTGTGTGTGTGTGGTGTGGGTGTGTGTGCGTGTGCGTGTGTGTGTGTGTGTGTGTATGTGTGGTGTGTGTGTGTGGTGTGGGTGTGTGTGTGTGTGTATGTGTGGTGTGTGTGTGTGTGGTGTGCGTGTGCGTGTGCATGTGTGCGTGTGTGTGTGTGTGTGTGGTGTGTGTGTGTGGTGTGTGTGTGTGTGTGTGTGTGTGTGTGTGTGTGTGTGTGTGTGTGTGTGTGTGTGTGTGAGACTGTGCAGCACTGCTGAGTGGAGTAGTCTTATCCCCTCCCTTCCTTCCTGCGAAATCTGATCGGACTGTGATGTTAGTTCTCCACACCTCCACACTTCCTCCACCGCCTGGCCAGAGAGAAAGGCAGGCGGGAAGG
Source organism: Hypomesus transpacificus (assembly GCF_021917145.1). Lineage (NCBI taxonomy): Eukaryota > Metazoa > Chordata > Actinopteri > Osmeriformes > Osmeridae > Hypomesus > Hypomesus transpacificus. Next base: position 3,793 of record NW_025813894.1, read on the forward strand.
CAGGCAGACAGGAACGCAGGCAGGCAGGCAGACAGGAACGCAGACAGGCAGGCAGGCAGGAACGCAGACAGGCAGGCAGGCAGACAGAAAGGGAAATGGTAACTCAGGCTGGCAGGGCAGCAGTGTTGCATCACCTCTGTTCTGAGATTCCGTCATGAGGTCACGGCTGTATGACAAACCAGAAGTTTGACACACTAACAAACAATTTGCCAATATACTTAAAACTTAAAACCTAAATCTCTTTCTGAGTGTGGATTCTGGCTTGTTCTGTCTGTCTGTCTCACACACACATACACACACACACACACGCCTTAGCCCATGCACCCCCTTTGTCCTACTCAAATGAATATGTAACTAGGTACCAATGAAAACAGAGGGGCCTTATCTCCTCTACCAGCTCTATTTTTGTGTATATATTGTGCAGTATATCGCCACTGAGCTCATTCCTGTCACACATATTTACATTTAGTCATTTAGCAGACGCTCTTATCCAGAGCGACTTACAGTAAGTACAGGGACATACCCCCCGAGGAAAGTAGGGTGAACTGCCTTGCCCAAGAACACAACATCATGTGGCACGGTGGGGAATTGATCTGGCAACCTTCTGATTACTAGCCCGACTCCCTCACCGCTCAGCCATCTGACTCCCTCCCGACACACACAAGGAAACACACACAAGGAAACACACACGCACATATCAAATAACAGACCATATCAAATAACAGACCATATCAAATAACAGACCATATCAAATAACAGACCATATCAAATAACAGACCATATCAAATAACAGACCATATCAAATAACAGACCATATCAAATAACAGACCATATCAAATAACAGACCATATCAAATAACAGACCATATCAAATAACAGACCATATCAAATAACAGACCATATCAAAGGTTCTGACTCCCCTGCAGTCCATGCGCCGTAACACCGGGACTGACGTTCGAACATACAAAATGTCCCCTCAGTACCTGATCTCTACTGGCCTAGGGGCAGAAATATGACTGACCTGTCTGTTTCTGCAAATGTCTACTAAACCATTGGACAAATGTCCAACATTTCCTAAACTCTACTTCTTTGTGTTTATCAGTGATCATGCCATGAATGAGCACAGGAAATGGTCTTCTAATGACCACAAAGGCACTGTACCCTAACTGTGTACTAGGCTAGGCTAGCTGGCTAATGACTAGCCAGTGACAACAGGGCTTACGTGTCCGTTAGAAATGGACCTTGGCGAAGCACAGTGGGGGTGGGATGGGGGAGGCACAGGTACAGAGCTGTTCTGTCTGTCCTGACGTTTGCAAGGTCTTAAAAACACACTCTGCCTCCTTGTCACCACCAAGAAGCTCATTAACCCCGATGCCCTTATCTGATCGCTCTGTACTAGCTCCGCCTTCCGGAGCCCAATTTCTTATCTGCAGAATCAGTTCTAAATGAAACATTTCAGGAGCTGTACTTACTGTACCCGTCTGGCTGGCAAGATGGGGTGATACTAATCAAACAGCCACTGGAACTACTTTTGGTAGGACTCGGATGAATGCTGCTTTATACTCTGATGGGACCCGTGAATAGATGGGTGGATGGATGGATAGATAGATGGATGAGTGGATGAATGAGTGGATTGAAGAATGGATGGATATTTACCAATAACTGTTTCTGTAGTTAGAATAGCAATATCAACCACCAGCAGGAGCATGACCCCCACACCGCAAAATATTGCAACTGGAGCGATTCAAAGGATTAATTTCGAGTATAAATATGGCTCAGTCATTCCGTCTCCTACATGTTTTTATGGGAATTGATTCAATCTTGATGACAGTTATGACGTTTTGAAGCAGTGCTTATTTCTGACATAACACTCCACCAAGTTCTTTTCCTGTAGGGACTGGGAGTGAACTGTCATCAGCTTCACACAGAGGATGAGATCAAGGTGATGTTCTCTTTCAGGATATGGTTTTGACAGGAATCTATGCAGCAGGATGCCAGATCAGCATTCTGGCTTTCCCCTCTCGCTCTCTGTGAGGCCACCACCTTCACTGTCCCTGTGCCCACCTGCCTCAATGTCCCTGTCCCTGTGCCCAGGTGCCTCAATGTCCCTGTGGCGTCCCCCCCACTGTCCCTGTGCACCCCCCCCCACACACACCTACACACACACACACACACACCTACATGGCAGAAAGAGAAGGAGCAGGAGGAGGAGTATGGGCAGGAGAAGGAGCAGGAGGTGGGAAACTGAAGATAATGATGATGATGATGATGATGGTGATGATGATGATGATGATGATGGTGATGATGATGGTGATGATGATGATGATGATGATGATGATGATGATGATGATGGTGATGATGATGGTGATGATGATGATGATGATGATGATGGTGATGATGATGGTGATGATGATGATGATGATGATGATGATGATGATGGTGATGATGATGATGATGATGATGATGATGATGATGATGATGATGATGGTGATGATGATGATGATGATGATGGTGATGATGATGATGATGATGATGATGGTGATGATGATGATGATGATGAGATGCAGTTATGGAACTCTTCATAGTGAGGTCTGCAGCAGCTGCTTACACACAGCACAGTGTTAGTCACAGGAGGGAGAGGCCTGCCCCACCACTGCTGCTGAGGGATTTTGGAAGGTGAAAAAAAGAAGTAGGTTTGACAGCCAATTACACAACCTAAACCGTGTTTGGATAAACGCAGTTCAAGTAATTTTTGTCTGGTGTTGAGGAAAGGCATGCACGTGTGTGTGTGTTTGTGTTTGTGTGCGTGCCTACAGAGTTAGAACAGAGTGGAGAGAGAGAGAAGCCATAGCCTTGTTTTGGTCTTTTTGTGGAGTCTGGGGAACAGTTTGAGGGCTGTCTCATTACATGGATGAATTAAATATCCACCTCATAGAACACAGGTCATGCACCAGATGCACAACCAATTACTAGAGGATCTCTTAATGGTTCTCCATGTTAGTTTCTCATGCTCTGTCTCTCATGGGGCACTGTGTAGTTGGAACAAAACCGGTCAAACTGGGGCACACTGCACCATCATTTTCAAAATACTGTGTTGAGTAACTAGTAAATATAGTTAACAAAAAATCTAACGGCAAGGTTCTAATCAGATCAAGAACAGTTCAAAAAGGTGACGCAATACATGCTTTCACTGGTATCTACCACTGGGTTCCAGGTGTGTGCTTCTCTCGGTATCCTGTTGTAGGTATAAGGAATTGATTTAGGCTCTGCACCAGACAGTGGCGAAAGAAAACCCACACACATACACACCCAGACAGAGGCTAGGACACACCTTAATATCCCTAACCAAGAGACACTCACTGTCATCCTGAGAGGCCCCATCCAGAGACAGGGATCCCATCCCTGAGGCTGAAGCTGAATTGAAGAGAGGAACAGGATCTAGAATCCTCCATGGTTAAACGCTCCTGGTCCCTCCTCAAGAGTTAGAACACTATCCCAGCTCAGGAACAAAAGACCTATACAGGCCTGCTCTAAAAATAGTTTGTGTGTTTGTGTGTACACGTGTGCGTGTGCGTGTGTGTGTGTATGCGTGTGTGACCTGCAGTGTTTCTTATCGCTTTGACAGAAGTGACATAGTAAACCCTGTTCTTGAAGGCATGGCACAGTGCTTGACTGTTCTCCCACGTCATACTTGTCACACACACACACAGATACACACACACACACACACACGCACTACAACAGGTTCCTGCTACATGTTTGCTTTTCACAGGAAGGAACTCCTGACTTATTTAAAACGAAAATACAAATAAAGGCTTGTGTGTCAAGTCCTTCATTGTTACCTGTTGGGCCTTTAAATAGCCCTAAAGACTTGTAACACACTGCAGCGACAACACAGCCAAGGCCTCCAACACACATTGAACCACTGGGTTTTCCAGTCAACAGGGGTGTGTGTGTGTGTGTGTGTGTGTATGGCTCTCTGTGAAGTTCCATAATGTGCGGATTTAACCTCAACAAACGTCATCATATTTTCCATGGGCAAAATGCGTCTAGCTAATGTCTACCCTGCACTGTATGGCTGATGTGTGTGTGTGTGTGAGAAAGAGAGAGAGAGAGAGAGAGAGAGAGAGAGAGAGAGAGAGAGAGAGAGAGAGAGAGAGAGAGAGAGAGAGAGAGAGAGAGAGAGAGAGAGAGACAGTCCACTTTCATTGCTGTCTATGAACCTAGACCATGACAAGTAGGTCAAATACCTACAGAGACACACACCTGCGCTTCCATGAGTCACTAAGCCACCTGCATGGCAGGTGGGTTACAGAACACAGAAGGTACACATATTATTACACACACACACACACACACATTTAAACAAGGTGTTCATGCTTATGCACCAACCACTAAGCTAATTGGTGCTTTCGTGGCTAACTACTCAGTCCAGGGTAATAGTGTCCCAACAGAGAACATTCTGAATACAGTCACTGATGATGAGAATCACGGAAATTGTTTTCTTTCCACATTGGTGATGGTTAAGAAGTGGCTATTTCCTGTGTGTCTAGGTAAACACAATGGGTGTACACCCTCAGTGAAGCCCAAACCTCACCGCTGCATACAGAGCTGGAAGGAGCTGGACAAACTTTCTCCTGTAACTTTCCTTTGTCGAGACAGGAACCTGGAGCTGAGTCAGAGCAGTGTCTGTCATGCTGGCGCTAATGTTTCTTAGTTTATTTACCTGTCTTAGTTTATTTACCAGGGGTCATCAAAACCACCTTAAGGCCAAAGTTAGCTGTTTATCTTATACACATCTGCAGTCTCTGGGCAGGAATATATTAAAAATTAATACAGTGCAGCACAAACAATACAAAACAAACAATCCAAAATATTGAATTTAACACCATTTACAAACAGTACATCACACATGAAACATCATACAAAATATACAATACGTAGTCTCCATGTTGGAAGATGAGTGCATGTTGGTTTATGCATGTGTGTGTACTCTTTCAACTATTCAAATATAGTAGGGTTGGTTTGTTATGTTTCAAGAAATAGTGCTATTTCAATGGCTTTATGGGGGGGGTGGGGGGGGTTAGGGTTACATTAAGGTTTGGGGTTTGGACTTAGGGAGCTGAGGTTAGGTTTAGGGTCTAGGTTGGATTTTTGGGGTTAGAGTCAGGGTTAGGGTTAAGGGTTAGGGAAAACTGGATTTTGGTTGGGACTGAAATGTGAGTCCCCAGAAGAATTGCAGAGCAAACTTGTGTGTTTGCAAAACAGATCTAGACTCGGCCAGAGGTTAGACCTAGCTGCACCCAGTCTCTTTGGTTATCACCATGATAGAGCAAAACCATATATAGCTCTTCCTGTTCCCATACAAGGTACATGTGTCTGATTGGCTGATGTTAGTGCACCTAGAGACAAATGGATTTGTACATTTCAAGCAGTGTTCTACAAAGGTACTGATACTGTTGGTTTTACATTTTAAATCAATTGACCAAATGAATACTGTAGCAGCCAGGGGACTTGAATGCCCGATTCACAATGAAATAGGACTTAGAGACATTTAGCGTTAACATAAATTGCCCTTTAATAACGGATGTCAGGATAAGGTTAGTGGGACCAACTTTAAATCAGGATTCTTCCCGTCTGGGGTCTGTTGGCCTTCATGGGGTGTGGTCAGAACGAGAGGTCAGTCTTTTTCCAGCCGGTCTCTTTGCTGAACAACGCTCCTCCAGGGTTGTCTCTCTGGTTCTTTGTTCCTCCCTCTTTTTCCTCCATGCGGCCTTGGGCTGGCTCCCTTTGTGCCCTCCCCTGGTCATCTGATGGGCTGGCTCCCTTTGTGCCCTCCCCTGGTCATGGGCTGCAGGTGTGACCAGTGCCATGTACCAAGGGGCTGCAGCACTTCAACAGGCAGATAGACTCCCTCTATCACCTCCGCCTGATCTAAGCCTATGGACCCGCCCTCTAAGCCGGATTGGCTGGTCGGTTTCCCCTGGTTTGCTATACAATACATACACACAGAATAAACTAGACAAGGGGTACACATATTTAACTTCCTTGTGATCTTCTACTTTGTTATCAAGATACAGTTGTTTTTACCTCATTTCATTTGTATTGAGCATCACTCACTCTCCCACACAACTGAATGGCTTACTCATGGTGAACTGCATTGCCTTGGCTGGCTGGCTGGCTGGTCTCCCAAAACATTCAGTGAAAGTTGTCTGTTCTTCCAAACCCATTGAAAGTGGGCTGCCTCTGATAAGGGCCAGTGCGTACTGTAATCAATGCCATTTCTATGCTGTGTCTCAGCAGGGGGTATTTTCCAGGGAAACTCTCACCACACTGATGGTGAATTCTAATGAAGCATTTCTGTTTTAGATTACAGCTACATAGGCCCTGAAGCCATTATGGGCTTATTAATTGACATTGAAATTTGTTTTTTTTGGGGGAGGTGTTTTGAAAGAGCAGTTTTAATCACAGTGGGGGTAAAAGGTTCTTTGATGTCCCTTCCAGAACATTCACAAGTGAAGAGATTTTGCTGATGTGTGCAAAATATTTCCCCCAATGGTTGAAATTTCTTTGATGAGGGAATCCACATGAACCAAATGTTTTGGCTAATTTGAATAACTTGTTTCACACGTTTAATCCATATGTTTAAGGAACCTATGATGTGGGTGTATGTCTGTTCATACAGAGAGAGGAAGAGACGGAAAGGAGAGAGGGGGATGGTCAGAAAAAGGGAGGGAGAGAAGGACAGAAAGAGAGATAAGGTGAGAGGATAGGAGTGAGGGCAAGAGGAGGACATTAAAAGGAAAATTATTGGAGAAAAGGAACTGTCACACCCCGTCACTCAGAGAAGCCTGCTAGGAGGCTTCTTCTGAGTTTGGAGTTAATTGGTTTCACCTGTTGCTTGTTTGCTCCTTTTTATTTGGTATTCAAACCTCTGTGTTCCCTAGTTTTGTTGCAAAGTCTTACTTTTTTCTTCAAGTTTATCTGAGCACTTGTACCCTGAGTCTAGTCCATTCAGTGTAACTGACCATTTGCCTGGCTTATGACTACTCCAATTGGATTCAATACTTTGCCCCGTTAGCCGATAATACGACCTTCTGCCTGTTTTCGGATCACAATTTTGGATGACCTCTATTGAATACCTGAATACCGATCTCTGTCTTTTCCTGGACTACCCTGTTTCCTAATAAAACCCTCTGCACTTGGATCCCTCCTGAGTCTGGTCTGGTTTCAGGAACACTGACTTCTTTTGAGTGACATCTGCTGCAGTCTGACAGGTCTTTGACATCTTGTTGATCTTAATAGAGGACTGAGACTCAGGGAGCGTTTCCAGATGGTCCACCCTGGATCTTTCCATCTCTACCTCTCTCTCTCTCTCCCTCTGTTTTAGTCATACTATTGAGCTGTGGCTTGATTAAGGTTACCAAGGTTACCACTGCAGGTCAATGGTGATTAGAGAGCACAGAGAGTCGTGTGCCAAGAAAGAAATCAAAAATTGAAACGTTTAACTTCCTGTACATCAGGAATTGTTCCCACGTCATACCCGATTGAAAGGAAGATGGAGAAAGAAGAAACAGAATTAAAGACACATAAAAAAAAGAACAAGTTCTCCATTGATCTGGTAAGTGTCGTTTTCTCTGACCACGGTTTTCCAGAGTTCTCAGTGCGTTCCTCTTGGTACTTGGTGGCGTGCTTCTCATGGGTGTTTTCCCACGTTCTCCTCTCAGGACGGACGCCAGGTCTTTCCATCCAAACAGAAACATCCAAGAGCTGTACCTCACTGCAGAGCAGAGCTTAAACAAACAGCAGTGACATATCCAGCTCTGCCCCTCTCCTCCTCCACCACTCTCCCCTAACACGGAGAATTTATGAGGAGTTCCCGTTCGTCAGAGCGAGGGGAGTTCCTGCTTCGGCCCCGTCCTCGCCCCGGAGCCTGTTGATCATCCGCGCGGTGGTGAAGTCTGGGATTATTGCTCTTGACGTTGACATCTCTGGATGATTTCAGATGATCTAGGCGTGGTTCCAGACGGCCTCAGCACTGGTGACCCAAGGAGAGGGTCACACATACTGGGCTGGTCCCTGAGGAGCCGTGGGGAGGGGGGTGTCCACACCTTCCCTGGACGCACACACCAACACCCCCACCTAAATCTGATAACAATTACTACATGGAGTTGTGCAAATTATTCTACCTCCCCTTACTGGGGCCTACATCTGGAGTTCCTCAACAGAGAGAGAGAATGTATGTGTGTTTCGATGTGTGCATGTATTCTTTTTTCAAGGCACAAAATATATATGTAAGGCCATAAAACCAGCTGACAGACATCCACAACTGCACTCTCATGAAGCCACCATCTTTAGAGCCAGTCACATATCAGCCAATCAACATGTCTTGTTTCCCAGTGATTAGACAGACAATGAGCGAGTTGTGTGATTGTGTGTGACTCAATTGTTGTGTGAAAGTGTGGGTGAGTTGTGATAGTCTGTGAGAACTGAGGTGACCCAACCATGGAGCTTGATGGTGTACATGAGCTATTAGCTGAGCTGCAGCCAAGCTGCTGTTGTGAATCACTACCCTGCTGATTGCTGGAATTACTCTGTTAAGGCACAGATTTCTGGATCCAGACACACATATATACGACATCCATAAATGTACGCACGCACATATGTACGCACACAAACACTACACGCACACACACTATTGCAGGCACACCGCACACACGCACGCACTGTACAGTATTGCAGGCACACTGTCAACAGACACACACATACGAGAATAAAGCCTATTCATACTATTCATCCGTTTCTATAGGAACTACCCTAACACTGTAAAGATGTGGTCTCCATCCCAGAGAGCAAAAGTATCCACCATGCCCCATAATGTAATGCAGTTTAATGTAATGTGCGCCTGCCTGGCTAAAGCTTTATGGTGGACTCGTGAAACAGATTGTTTTAACGTTACACTGCTCCAGAGATGTGGAGTTTTAATCAAAGTTTCTGTCTGTGGGACAATTGTCCCAGAGAATTTATACATTTTCCAAGCATTTTCACAGTATAAAAAAAAACACACACACACAGGCCACTATAACATATTTTTAAAGCATGTATTATCTTCAACTGCCTTTGCTTAATGTTTTTTCATGAATGCTAAATAAAATAAGGTCTCATTTGTTAACTCACACGTAATGCTTTAAGGTCAATGTATCAGGTTACTTGTTTTGAATGAACACTAGAATTGGGTCAGATAATTATGGTATTTTGTGACAGAGCTGTAAAGAGGTTTCTTAGTGTCAATGGTAGGGATATTACAAGCTAGATATAGGAAAAGAGCGTATGAAAAAAGAAAACTTTTTGGGGTTGATTCACTGGAGATTTCAACATTTTTGAGAGTTTGTTCTCCGGCCGTCGTAATAGATAGACTCTGGAGGAGGAATGTTATCCCCTCCGAACCTCATGTTTGTTCTCTCAGTCCAGAAGGACTCCAAGTTGCCTGAATTTGCACGTTATTTCATCATGTGGCTCAGAGACAGACAGGCGGATAGAGACAGAGAGAGAGGGTGTTCATGTGTGTATTTGTGTGCGAGAGACTTGTGTGCAGCTGTGAGTCTGAGGACTCTGTTCTCACAGTCAGACTAAACCCTGGTAAAGTTACTGGAGTGGGGAACCACCTGAACACAATCCAGCTCTCTTCTGAAGATTAACCATCTCTTACAATCCTCAGATTAATCACCTCAAGCCCGTGGATTAACCACATTCCTTAAACGGATTGACTTAGATAAATGCATGTGTGAGTGTACTGTATATGTATATAATGTGGTATATACAAAATTGTATGGAAAATAATTGTGTACAGTCAATACCTGTGAATAACTGTGAGCAGGGTCCGACTGGCCATCGGGAGAGTCAGGGGATTTCCTGAACAGCCGGTCAAACGACTGCGGCATCATGCAAAACAATATACATATATAATAACAATACACGGCTGTGGGCCGGTCTGCGTTTCAAAGTCCCGGGCCGTTTTTCAGTCCCAGTCCAGACCTGACTGTGAGGTAAACATTTTGAGAATCTTTATATTTTTCTGTGGGTCCATGTAGAAGTGAGTTGGACGGGGACGGTGAGTTGGGTGTCTTAGTACCTCACTGTTCATGTGTACCTGCGATGTTAATGTGGCTCCTTCACCTCCTAACCCTCTCTATCCTGGATATCTAGCTCTATCCTGCACAGTGATGAAAGGAAACTAAGTGACGACTCCAGAGCTACGTGTGTGTGTCTGTGGGTAGCTGTGTGTGTCTGTGTCTGTGTCTGTGTGTGTGTGTGTGTGTGTGTGCGTGTGTGTGTTTGTCTGTGTGTGTGTGTGTGTGTGTGCGTGTCTGTGTGTGTCTGTGGGTAGCTGTGTGTCTGTGTCTGTGTGTGTGTGTGTGTCTGTGTGTGTGTCTGTGTGTGTGTGTGTCTGTGTGTGCGTGTGTGTGTGTCTGTGTGTGTGTGTGTGTGAGTGTGTTTCCTTAAGACCGCCCTCATGTTTGCTCAAGACACAGTGAGATCCATGACTAGTCTTTGCATGCCTGTGTGTCCGGCTGTGTGTGTGGTGCTGTGGCCTGCATGGTCTCTTCTCTCTCTCCTCTCTGTGTGGTGCTGTGGCCTGCATGGTCTCTTCTCTCCCTGCCTCTCTGTGTGGTGCTGTGGCCTGCATGGTCTCTTCTCTCCCTGCCTCTCTGTGTGGTGCTGTGGCCTGCATGGTCTCTTCTCTCTCTCCTCTCTGTGTGGTGCTGTGGCCTGCATGGTCTCTTCTCTCCCTGCCTCTCTGTGTGGTGCTGTGGCCTGCATGGTCTCTTCTCTCCCTGCCTCTCTGTGTGGTGCTGTGGCCTGCATGGTCTCTTCTCTCCCTGCCTCTCTGTGTGGTGCTGTGGCCTGCATGGTCTCTTCTCTCCCTGCCTCTCTGTGTGGTGCTGTGGCCTGCATGGTCTCTTCTCTCCCTGCCTCTCTGTGTGGTGCTGTGGCCTGCATGGTCTCTTCTCTCCCTGCCTCTCTGTGTGGTGCTGTGGCCTGCATGGTCTCTTCTCTCTCTCCTCTCTGTGTGGTGCTGTGGCCTGCATGGTCTCTTCTCTCTCTCCTCTCTGTGTGGTGCTGTGGCCTGCATGGTCTCTTCTCTCTCTCCTCTCTGTGTGGTGCTGTGGCCTGCATGGTCTCTTTCCCTGCCTCTCTGTGTGGTGCTGTGGCCTGCATGGTCTCTTCTCTCCCTGCCTCTCTGTGTGGTGCTGTGGCCTGCATGGTCTCTTCTCTCCCTGCCTCTCTGTGTGGTGCTGTGGCCTGCATGGTCTCTTCTCTCTCTCTCCTCTCTGTGTGGTGCTGTGGCCTGCATGGTCTCTTCTCTCTCTCCTCTCTGTGTGGTGCTGTGGCCTGCATGGTCTCTTCTCTCCCTGCCTCTCTGTGTGGTGCTGTGGCCTGCATGGTCTCTTCTCTCCCTGCCTCTCTGTGTGGTGCTGTGGCCTGCATGGTCTCTTCTCTCTCTCCTCTCTGTGTGGTGCTGTGGCCTGCATGGTCTCTTCTCTCTCTCCTCTCTGTGTGGTGCTGTGGCCTGCATGGTCTCTTCTCTCTCTCCTCTCTGTGTGGTGCTGTGGCCTGCATGGTCTCTTCTCTCCCTGCCTCTCTGTGTGCTGCTGTGGCCTGCATGGTCTCTTCTCTCTCTCCTCTCTGTGGGGTGCTGTGGCCTGCATGGTCTCTTCTCTCTCTCCTCTCTGTGTGGTGCTGTGGCCTGCATGGTCTCTTCTCTCTCTCCTCTCTGTGTGGTGCTGTGGCCTGCATGGTCTCTTCTCTCTCTCCTCTCTGTGTGGTGCTGTGGCCTGCATGGTCTCTTCTCTCTCTCCTCTCTGTGTGGTGCTGTGGCCTGCATGGTCTCTTCTCTCTCGCCTCTCAAACTAGTCCTCTCCTAACTCACTTGCTCTGAAAAGTCCTGTACGCAAGGAATGTTGTCATCAGTTTTTCCTCTATTCAATGTTCAAATTCATGTGTTGACAAAGTATTGGCTACAATAATCTAAACACAATTTCAGTATTGATCCTGTAATTTAAATGGGGTAGAGTTGAGAGTGTCTTAAATCCAGCTTTCACACTCCGCTTCCAAGAGATAAATGAACATGTGTTCAACATTAACAACAACTTTAATAACAAAATATTATGATCCATTCGTCATTAAATATTTCTCTGTGGGTGTGTGGGTGTATGTGTGTACTAGTATGTGTGTGTATGTCTGGAAAAGAGGGGCTTCCCATGACCTCAACCAGTGGCTGGCAACTAACATGGGTAACTCACACACACACACACTCTGAGCCGGCCGGTGGGAAGTGACGGAACCTCCCGGTACTCCAAAGCTTTTTAGAGGGTTCTAATCCTGGCGGGCCGGCTGACGTCACAAACGCCCCTCGTCTGGTGATGAGTCGTACCCGCGCTCTCATTTCCTCCACGGCTCACGAACACCAATCTCCGCCCACCACCGTGTTTGTTTTGGTCCTGACGTCCAGACGGATGATTGGAACAGCCTGCCCAGTCTGAGGCCCAAGCCCACAGGCTGAGGGTTAACACTGGAGAGGAGGGAGGCAGGAGGAGGGGTAGAGAGGGAGGAAGAGAGGGGGGTGGAGAGAGGGCTAGGGAGAGGACTATGTGTAAGGCAGAATGCCTGACAGCCCCCCCCCCCCCCCCCCCCTCCTCCTCAATGTGCTCCTCTGACTGGGCAGTTTGCCTGCCTGCCCATGTGACCAGGAAGTGTGGCTCCCATCCACTTCCCCTCCTGACTGAAGGGGAACATTGCAGCGCAGTGGGCTGGCTCCGGGCTCTGTTACGTCGTGGGTTAAAAATAACTGGCATATTTAAGGCTGTGGAGGAATCCCAGCGCAAACAGAGGCTGGACAGCCTGCCGCCCAGGAGGAGATCTCCCCTCTCTCTCTCTCTCTCTCTCTCTCTCTCTCTCTCTCTCTCTCTCTCTCTCTCTCTCTCTCTCTCTCTCCCTCTCTCTCTCTCTCTCTCTCTCTCTCTCTCTCTCTCTCCTCCCTCTCTCTCTCTCTCTCTCTCTCTCTCTCTCTCCCTCTTCTCTAATTTTCTCTCTCTGCTTCCCTCTGTCACTCGCTTGCTCAAACCTCGCTTTGCTCTCTTTTTCCTTTCTCTCTCCTTCTCTAAGCTCCCCTCTCTCGATCCTTTTCTTTTCTTTCCTTCTCTCGGGCACACTTTCTCTCTCTCTCTCTCTCTCTCTCTCTCTCTCTCTCTCTCTCTCTCTCTCTCTCCATACAAACAGAGTTCCACCGATCTGTGGAGTGTGGAGCGTCGTCAAAGCATGCATGTGGTGATCCCAGCTGGCCCAGGCCCTGAACACACTGAGCCCCCTGAGACACACAGCTCCTCAACCAGGCATGCCACACCACAGCCCAGGGAGACCATCCTCCCATCTACCCAACCAGCCAGCCAGCTAGCGAGCCAGCCATCCACCTTCTGTCTACCCACCCACCCAACCAGCCAGCCAACCATCCAACTAGCCAGCCTGCCTGCCAGCCTGACGTCTGTTGTTGCTGCTGTTTGCTGAACAGAAGCCGCTGAAACACAAGTGTGTTTTTCACGGTCTAGTATTTTGTTTCTATGTCTTGTGTTCTGGCTGTCATTTAGTTGTATTGATTTCACCTGTTAATCGTTAGCGTGCCTATTTAAGTCGGGCCCTTTGTTTCATGGTGAGGTATTGTTTGTATTAGCGACATACTGAGCCAACAGATATTGAAATACTTAGATTGTGTATAGACCTTAGCCCTGTATTCTTTGACTTCAAATATTGCCTAGCCCTTTGGATTCATTTTTGCCTTGTGGACCTATTTCTGAGTGAGAATTCGATATTGGATGGCGGAAGGTTGGTTCAACTTAGTGCCGGGGACTTCGGGGTTCAATGAGTGTTGTATAGCAGCTGTCAAAGTTGAGTTGAGTCAAACTCAGAGTTGGGTTTTGAATGTGTGAACCCATTTGTTTGAAACAAATGGTGTGCCTTTTTTGGAGTCTTGTCAAATCTGTCTGATGGCCTTTGACGACCGTAGCCATGGTTGTGAAGATAGGAACAGAAAGCTGTGGAGAACCTGCCACCAAAACCACCTGAGCGTGCTCAGAAAGGGTTCTCCTTGTAAGGTAGCAGTGATGACATCACATCCTGTGTTCTCACCCAGCCATGGGACCGTTACAGCAGGCCTGCCTGGCCTGGTGTGAAATCATCGTTACACTCAGTCACTCACCCACACTGGCAGAGATGAACTTGGAAAGTTTGGAAATAAGTATATTTCCCCCCCCTGACAGTAGTGAGCGAGGTGTGGTTAAACTGTTGTTATTGATTTTTACAATAACATTGCCTCAGGTGTTTTGTCCTGCCCACTCTGACGCATGGAGCCACTAAGTTGTTTTGATAGTGAAAACTCTTATCCAAGCCCTCATCTGCCACCAAACTATTCCTCCTATTCATTAACTGCGGCTGAAACTGTGCAAGGTTCATCAATATTTAGTCACCAAAACACAGACTTGTCTTATAAATCAGTGCGCCAACGTGGTGCGGGCAGCAGTTCAATAATGACTTCACTGAAAATCTGAAGCCAACCATTCTTAGGCCTCGCAATGGACTCATCATCTTTCCCTCTTTTCTTTTTCTCCCTATCTACCTTTTCCCTTTTCTACCCCCCCCCCCCCCCCCTCCCCATCTCTCTCTTTCTCATAAAGCTATCAATCTCAGATGTGAAAGTGAATCCTTCCTTTTCAGGTGCGTACACAAAGACATTGTCCTCCATCATAAAGAAAATAGCCATATTGGGATGGGCCTTTTGTAGTCCCTGATGCTAAAGGAAACTGGTCTTCAGGAAAGAGGCAGTCATGACAGACTCAACTGCAGTGGGAGCTTGACTTGCCTCGCAACCCAGTACTTTTGGAGGCCTTGTTATGGGACAATTACTATGCTTGTGTGTTTGTCTTCAATCTTTTTAGTGTTACACCCCTTAGAGATATAAAGATGGTGACACCAAAGAGAAATCAAATTATGTGCAATTACACAATCGTCTTTAATGTGGATGCTTGCCTTCAGCGTGACGGTGCTTGATGGTGCTTGAGGCCTACTGCGAAAAGGTAATCTTACTGCGGCTTTACCTTATCTCTCCTGGCCTCTCTCCTGGCCTCTCTCCTGGCCTCTCTCCGAGGCGAGCAGGAGCGCCAGGTGTACGGCTGGCCAGGTGAGCGTTTAGCCCCCTCCTTGTTGACAGGGCTAACTATCTAGATCCTGATGTAACAGGATTGTCGGCTAGCATTTGTTTGTTCTGGATTCTGAGCAGTAGGAGCTGGTGTCAGCGTTTATGTTGGCTCCACACTCAGAGCAAACACTGATCAACCCACTTCAAAAAAGAATAAAGAAAAGAAGATTCCCATGACTCCTGTGTTCCCATGTGATTCCCGTGTTTTAAAAGGTTGGTTGCAGTATGAGTTCAAAGTATATAAATTATTTTTTACATTCAACACAAATTATTTAGAAATTGGCTATTTGAAATCCTGCAACAAAATATAGTACCATGTTACATTCATTGTCCCAGTATTGACCTGTACATCTGTAAACGATGTAACTACTTTGGTTTGTATAAAGGATATTAACATATTTTCAATGAAAGTATTTTATTCAATAAGTGGAACCGCCATGTTGGTAGTGGCTTGCATTTTCTCTGTGGAAGAGTTTAAATCATTGCTTAACCTGTCATTTTTCTAGGCTATCATAAACATTTGCAAAGGCCTATAGCTACCAAGCTAAGAAATTGGGCTGCGTGTAATCTTTTCAGTCAGGCACACACAATCATGTCAGATAAGCCTAAAGGTATTCCCCAGTCATGCTAGACTTTCCAGGCAGCCACTATCACTCCAGGGAACCCTTGGCCATAGACTGTATTTACTGCTTTAGATTAAGATTATTTGTGTATGCACAAAATCTGAAGCTGTCACACAACATTTAACATGAATGTGAAGCCACCGCGTGGATGAGCCTCCTGTTGCTATTGCTCTGTTTGGTAAACAGTAACAGAGGAGAGACAGCGTGCCTGTTTCTCTCCCTCCCTCTCGCTAATTCCCTCCCTCTCTCCCGTGAGCGAGCAAGCAAGCGTCAGAACTGCGCCTTTTTTTCTGTTATTCCTTAGGGTGCTGTTGTTGCTGAGCAACCAGAAGGCGTGTCCACCGGCGGATATAAGCGGTAGCTGGCTAGAATTCCCTGTTTCACCCTTTCTGTGTCATTTCAGCCTTGTACAAGTAGGGCACTGCATGGCAGCGGGGCGGATAGGGAGACGAGGGAACCCCCGTACGTTGCCTCACTCCTGATCAACTTACAACCTTACCAAGCTTGGTGTGCGTGAGTGTGTGTCTCGTCTTTCGTTCGGTGCGCCCATCAACATGGCTTGGACTGAACTATAGCGCACATCCAGGACTACCAAAAAGGATACTAGAGTAGGCTACACTACCCATTAAAAACAATCGGTGTGTATTTTACTGAAAACACTGATCAAGAAGAAAGAGCCAAATACTCACTGATGAGGTGCGAGGCTGTTCTGCCACTTTGAATCCTAGCGATTAGACTGTCACTGACAGACAGCGCTTGTGGAATTATCTAAAACATATTAATCCAGAGGGAACTACCTTCAACAAGGATTTGTTGTATTTTTTCGTATTTTTTCGTATTTTTGTTTGCAGGCAGCCATCAAGTGACTTTGAAATGGCTCTAAGCGGCACCCTGTTACCTTCTATATCCACATTTGCCAACGGCCCGACTGTCAAGAACAAATCCATGGGTCCTGCAAATTTAGTGAGTATGGATAGGCTGTCTCAACTATTTATCTCACTCGAATGAGGTTAGGCTGTGTTTCACAGTAGACCAAAATACAAAATAACGGTCTTCTATGGAAATTAATCTGCCTGTAAGATAAGGTGATCATCGCTCACAGTTATTTTAACAGTGCCGCACTTTTCAGGGGCGTTCACCCGCCCAGCCCCGAGCAGATTCCAGCATGGCTGGACGGAGGACAGTGTAGGATGGCTACACACTAGTAACCAGCATTGATTCATAGCTCAGTTAGCTTAGCTTTTTAGGCAATGTCAGTTGATCATGGCATAATCATTTTATATTTGAGAAAATTATTCGAATTGATAGGCCTCATTTTAATTACGTGACCAGTACAACAACTGAAAGAATCACACAGAGTAAATATAGTAAACAAGACACATACAGTAAATATGAAACGTCACTTGATCTGTTTAAAGAGCAATTGTAATCTCCCATTTCAGTGACCCAGAGAACTGTTGGCTAATCTGTATTCAGCACTAGGCAGGTATGTTTTGATCCAAGGACACACGCTACACACTCACATCAGCTCACTCAGAATCTCGCGGTCTCACTGATACTGCTCACTATCGTTACAATCAACTCAGATGTCTTTCTCCGTTTGTCTGTCTTACTGGGACCTGAAGGAATGTTTCTTCAAGACTGGTCCCAGGATGAGAAACACGACATAAATTTTCAAGCAGGATTCACGGAACAGCCTATCAGTAGGCCTATCAGAATAGATAGTATTGAAACTGCTTCTTCAGTTCTGGAGAATTCTGGAATCATCAAAACTCCAGTTATATAATTGAGAATGACAGTCTGAAAATATAAACATTTGAAAACAGTTGTAAAATAATTTTGTCTGTTTCTGTGAAATTGAATAAAAAGGTATTTGTATGTCCCGTTGTCATAAAGGATTTTACAGTTAAAACAGAGTTATTGTTTGTGAACTATGTTTATTCTGAAGTGGACCCTCTGCAGGATATATAACTGAGACTGATGTGTGTGTGTGTGTGTCAACCTTCCTGCAGAGATGGAAAGAGGAGCTGGCTCATCTTAAGAGGCCGAGTGTTCCGACAGGCAGCAGTTGCACCGAACAGGACCTGGTCTCCATGATGATGGCCAAGAAAGATCCGGAAACTGACCTGGACCTGTTGGACTACGACTTCATCCTCTCCAACACCATGCTACAACAACAGCAACAACAACAACAACAACATCAACAACAGGAAGCCATAGTGGGGGGACCCCAGGCCCTCTCCCCCTCCCCCAGCTCTTACTCCTCCTCCTACCCCCTGCCCTCCCCTCAGGATCCAGACCTCCTCTACACCATCCCTGACATCAGTGACGTCTCGCCCTCTGGGGGCTTCGTGGCCGAGCTGATGAGGCCGGAGCTGGACCCTGCCTATCTCCACGCCGCCACCAGCCTCCAAGGGAAGTTTGTGTTGAAGACCACCCTGGACATGGGGGACTATAGCCAGGGCGTGGGCGTGGGCGTGAGCGTGAGCAAGGCCGCCGGCACGCCGGCTACGGACTTGCCCTTTGTCTGTCCCCGGATCAAGCACGAGACCCCCAGCACCTGCACCATCACCCAGCCCATGGACCTCCACCTGGGGCTGAACTCTCACTCACACTCCCAGCCTCGGGGCGGACCTAGGCCCCTCCTGGACCCTCACGGCTACTCACCATCAGGGCGGCCCTTGGGGAGCAACCGGCCAGCCACCTCCCCTTTGTCCACGGAGCACCCATTGGGCAGGGACCTCCAGCACCCCTCCAGCCAGGGACTGAACCACCCCCAGTTGTCTCTGCCCACCTCGGGGTATCACCATCACCCATCCCCTGGCTACGCCCCCTTCCCCCAGCCTCCGTCCATGCAGTACCAAGGTCAGTCCCTCCCTTTAAGGCTGCTCTGACTCCATAACTGCAGGCCCCACTGCTAGGAAGCACTATGCTGTCCATCGAGGGTTAAAGAGATCAGGTCGGAGAGATCAAGAAGATATGTCTCACCAAGCCTAGCTGCGTGTTGGCCACAGTCTACAAACAGTCAGACGCAGTAGAACGTGTGAGAAGTACAGAACTATACTTCAGAGATATTGAGATGGAGGTTCATTTTGCAGCCTGTTTTTGTTGTTGCTCGAAGGGGCCCGCTTTCTTTTTTTCGATCCATGAAAAAAAGATGAGACGTTCTTCCAGCTGACGATAGAAGCCAGGGAGGCAGTGCGTGTGACATCTGACAGGACATGTGTTGCCTCTTCCTCATTGGTTCATTTAAATAAACTCCACCTGACTCCTCCCCCAGAACTGATGACCCCTGGACCAGAGTGTTTGCCGGAGGAGCCCAAGCCCAAGCGCGGCCGGCGCTCCTGGCCGAGGAAGCGCATCGCCACACACACGTGTGACTACGCAGGCTGTGGGAAGACCTACACCAAGAGCTCTCACCTCAAGGCTCACCACCGCACACACACAGGTCTGTACATCACACACACACACCTGTAGGGTGCACACACCCACACCTGTACTGTGCACACACACAGGTCCGTACAGGACAGACACACACACACCTGTACTGTGCACACAGACACACACACACGCAGGTCTTTTATGTACATGTTGCCTGGCTTGACAATACATCCACTACTTGGTCTCCTCTGAACACAGGCACCTCAAAAACTATCCAAGTTTCAATTGAGTTTAGTTAAAACTTTGTAGTTTGTTTATGGTAGAAATATCTTAAAATATACATGCACATTCCGTAATTGTCTTTACACAGTCTATGAATCTGATAACGATATTTAGAAGACTGTAAGGAGACTTGTTTGTAGCTGGGGCAATCCATTTATTTGTTACAATGTATGGTTAGGACATCTACAGTGTGCTCTTTGGTTGTGTCAGTTCCATCAAGCTACATGACACACAATACTATAATGGTTGTATTTACTTTCATTCGTAGATAAGCAGGTGTTCAATCCAGTCATTTGCTACCTTTCTAGACTCGCAAGGCTACTGGTCCTAGGCCAGCAGTAACTTACAGTAGTGAGTCATCCTGTGCACATAGCAAGAGAGAGCGGGCTAGTTGGCAGGTGTCACCAACAGACATTTAAACAACAGGTTGATACTGATCCCTGTTCAAATATGGCCACAGGCTGATCAGCTTTCTTTCTATGCACTGCGGGACAGGACAAACGTCTTTCTATGGTGGGAAGACAGGAGTTGGCTCTGTCTGTCTCAACCTCAGGGCGAAACCCTAACTGCTGTTTTTGTTGCTGTTTTGTCGATGAATGTGTGTCTCGTAGGAGAGAAGCCTTATCACTGCGACTGGGAAGGTTGCGGCTGGAAGTTTGCCCGTTCGGACGAGCTGACGCGTCACTACAGGAAGCACACGGGCCATCGGCCCTTCCAGTGTCAGAAGTGCGACCGGGCCTTCTCTCGCTCCGACCACCTGGCGCTGCACATGAAGAGGCACTTATGAGACGAGCCGGAAGCCGCCGACGAAAAGACTTGGGAGCTATAGACTTACGATCTGAACCTGAACAAACCAAACTGTTTTGAGAAAACCGTACTGCCTTCAGCCACTGTCAGGCTATAAGACAAGCTGTGTGGTTCATCACAGCAGCGAGAGCCCAGTCAGAGCCGCCATCATGGACACCTGTGACTCCTCCTCCGACGGCTGTTCCTCCCCCAGCGTGTTGGGGGATCGGACCACAGTCTTCAGTAACCTCGGCAACCTCTTATTCCTCTCTCGGGACCAAAACTGGAAGTAATTGTATCGACAAAACTTGGGAGGACCAGGTGCCAATGTATGACTGGAATTGTATTAGCTTCAGGGAGACGAGATACACAGAACACACACACCTAGCATCATCTCAGAGGCCTTCAATCTTATCAGCAACATTCCATTTGTTTGTTTCCCAGTCAACCAAAACACTGTTAAACATACTGTATTAGAAATGTACGTTTATAACACCACTATAAAAGCCATGGACGTCAGGTACCAATTAATTTATATGTTACAAGATGGTGCTTTCATTGATGGTGTATTCAAAGGTACCAAAGATTAGAAATCAATTGAATGAATAGGTAAAACATGTTTGAAGTGCCATATATTTTGTCTGTTTAGTTTCTATGGAGACCTTTTATTGAACAATTTGACGTAAAAATCAGGAAAATAATTCTCTGCATGTTAACGGTGATGGCAATCTACAATGCACTGTGGTCGCAAAGTGCAATAATTTATATAAGACATTCATATTTTTTTAAAGAAATTGGTAACTCTGAACAAAGTCTTTTTGTTTATAGTTAAAATATGTAATATAATCTTAAGTTTGTACAATTGTAAATAAAATGCTTTCTTATTGTTTTGTATTTTACAATATAAAAAAATAAATGTATTTGAAATTAGATTTTAGATTCTGTCCACTGTTGTGAATATTTGTTTCTGCATCACCATTCTGTGTTACAGTCCTGGATAATACCTTCAGACACTTCTCTCCACAGTAAAGATGATTTTACATGGTGATTTCCACAGTCTTATCTCATTCATCCTCCCGTCTTAATGTCACCCATCTGGATGTCTCCTATAATGATACCACCGGTTCTAAAACGTTCATCATCCTTTGCCTGAAAAAACATTTATTCAGTCCACCTTTACTTCAGTTTCATCATTTCCAGCATGGCTGAGTGCTTTGTAGCCCAAACAGGGACGAGGGAGGAAACTTATTTATAAAATTTAAGTGTGTAGAATGTAGTCATTTATCCTATTACTGAAACACAATTCATAAACGTCTTTTAGCCCAAAAGAAAAAAGGGGTGTTTTAATGTTCTTTGTCAGGCTGCCATTCCAGGCCCTCTGTATCTAGTGGATATTGTTCTCTGCAGTCAACAGTTGCTCCTCACGCTCATGTCACTGGTAAACACATTTAAAATTCATGAATAGCTTACAGCAGGCTCCCACAAGGTCTGGCCTGAGCTGAGACTGCCACAGGCTAGTGTAGACAATGCCACCGTTCCAAAGATGGTCCAAAAAATACACTTCTACCATGTCCTGTTTCCATGGCGTTCCCTATTCACCTGTCAGCGGGGAAGAATGAATAGGTAAGCCTAGCCTATTGGCTGGTATTCAACTCTGTTACAAAATCTGAGTTCAACTTTGAACCAGGTTGCTTGTGGTAAAGTTAGGACCATCAAGTTTGTCAGAATATAAGGAGAAGGATGTTGAGATTGAGGAAATGATCATTCTTCCTCACAATTTAGGCATTGGTGTATAGCCTACGTAAAGCTGTGATGTGCTAAACTACTTGTGGTTGAGCACAATCTCAGTGTGTGCACACTATCAATATTATTCAGTCTAACATGGCCTCCAGGCTCCATCACCTCTCATCTAACTCTATATGTGCTTCATATGATTCAACATTAGCCATAGCGAGCCAGCGTTAATTGTTATTGTGGTAGGAATCCTGGTTCCATTACAAACATTTAAAAAAAATGTAATGCAAGTCATGTGTTTTCAGTGGAATCTGACATCTGGGAGAATGTCAAACGACAGTCAAGTGGTTTCTATAGTTTTTCTATTCATTTGTGACTCGTTTGGTGCTTATTATTACAGACAACCCTACCCCCATAAATCTTGATGTCTAATACATACAAGCATCAGTATCGAAATGATTTTAATTGCCGTAAATAGATTTTGCATGCTTATCCAAGTATCCCCTTCGCACAACTTTGCAACAGTTTTGGAAAGCAATTTTTTTTTCTGTGTGGTCTGTACTGCACTCTGCAGGACTACATAGTACATTACAATGATGTACTCTGCAGGACTACATAGTACATTACAATGATGTACTCTGCAGGACTACATAGTACATTACAATGATGTACTCTGCAGGACTACATAGTACATTACAATGATGTACACTGCAGGACTACATAGTACATTACAATGATGTACTCTGCAGGACTACATAGTACATTACAATGATGTACATGGGAAGGACATTTAGTCTATTCCTTTATTTCTATCGGTTATCTATTAAACAGGCAAGCAGGCACGCATGATCGGGCATTGCTCCGTCAGTTTAAAAGATTTTATTTTATCTGCATAAATGACAGTCGGTGAAAGTGATGGTGACTGTAACCTGTTCTGAGCTGGGGGTCTTCATGTACACATGCCCTTAGATGTCTGTCTGCTAGGATGGGGGCCAGCTGCTTCTACTCACAATGCTGCAGTCTGTTCTGCTCCCTAGGAACATTTGTTCATTGGCTGGAATTCATGCACTTCACAAGTTGAATTTGGTTAATAAAAAATCGAAATAAATGTAAAAAAATATTCAATAATAATGATTACGCAAAACTAAAAAAGGCAAAATAACACAAGTGTTGCTTGTTTAAAACTCTTTACTGTCTTTTAAAACTGTATTTCTGCATGTCCTGGGAACCCTATGGTAGTCAGCTGAGACAGAAGACACACTCAATGCAACAATTACATTGATGTATGAATGATGACATCATAAACAAACTGCCCAATCACAACCCCATCCCTGTCCTGGCCCCTGCTTTCTACAATGGGATAGCCCTGGTCTGCGATCAACCATTTAAACCAATTTCCTCTTCCTAATGGTCAAAAAATAATCACGTTGGTCTCAGCTGAATAAAAAAAGAGAGAAAAAAAACAAACAAAAAAACAGGTTGGACACAAGTTGTGTCTGATGAACAAAGTCATCTTTACCCCACCCCCCACCCACTCCCCCTATATGACCAAGCTCATCCAGTGTCACCAGAGAAGATTTGTATTGGTAGTCAGATTTAGGAAACAAGGCTTGTGTTTTTATGTTTAAATCCACTGTGACGAATTGAAGAAAAAATAATACGAAAAAAAAAGAAAGAAAAAGGACTACGGCAGCTCCCTTCTTAATCGTCATCAAAGTTCTGTTGTAAAAGGAAGTTTGCGGCCAAGTTTTCATTCTTCTCACAGGCGAAGTAGGCTTGTATAACAAGTCCTTCTGGGAACCCCAAGGCTTTTAGCTGCGGGAGAAGACAGTCAGTCAGTGTCAGAAGACAGAGGAGATGTTCAACAGGAGAAGCAAAGTGAATGTTTGAGAATACATCAACCAAACCCCCCCCCAACACACACAAACACTACACATGTGGTCAACTAACGGATAGCTTCACTCCTAACCGGGCTGACAGAGGGAGCACAGCTGTTGAGACTGGGAACAGCTCTATCTTGGTTATCCAGTCTTACTGCTCCGTGGCGGCCCAGACTCCTCAGCAGAGAATACTCCAGACATACATGACCATCACACCACCTTAGTTTCCTCACCCTCTCAATGGCCTCCTTCTCCTGGGGTGTGACCTGGATGTAGTTCATGGGGTTGCCTCCTCCAGCCTCAGAGACTCCTCCTCCACCACCACCACCAACAACAACTCCTCCTCCTCCACCGCCGCCACCCCCTCCTCCACCTCCTCCCTGGCCTCCCGCCTCTGGGGTAGGCTCATTAAGCATCTGGATGAAACGCTCCTGGTGCCGACTGATTTGCTACGGGAGAGGAGAGGGCAAACATCAAATTAAGACGGTACGAAAACCACAGAGGGATTGGCATGGTGGGTGTAGCATCTTCCAAAGCAGCAGTGAGTCATCAGGACTGCAGCAGTCTGCCATGCCAGCCATGGATGACGAGGGGCAGTGATGATGTCATGGGTCTTTCTCTGTGTGTGTGTGTGTGTGTGTGTCATGGGACAGTTGAGGTCACCATGGTACAAAATCCCAGCTCAGTGGGGCCCAGACGACCACACTGATTTGGGGACGTCTACAGGAGGCTTCCTTCACCCCTACCCTCCGTGTCTCGATACCTTTCGTCCAGCCATACCTGGAGCAGCTGAGGGTTCTCCCTGCCTATCTGCTGCAGTAGGGCAGGCAGCAGGCTGGGGTTCTGCTGGATGAGCTGCCTCATGATCAGGAACTGCGGCTGGTCGCTCAGGAACTCCAGGGGGTTGCCTAGAGACAGAGAGGAGGGGGGGGGGGTGTAAGAAAGGGCAGGAGTAGGTGGTGAAGAATAGAGAATACTGCCAAGGTGGGGCTCAGCATGGTCCCAGTTCCAGAACCCCCTCACCTCCTGTGCTGGGGGCTGTACTGGAGGGGGAGGTGATGCTTCCGGCAGACAACGCTGCAGTCCCTCCCCCAGGCACTGCCACTGGCTCTGGCCCTGCGTGGCCCTCACCCTCCGCGGGGATCCCCTGAACAACACAGGAACACGACGACGACATGAGAACGACCAGAGCCCAAACACAACCTCCACACGTGGGGGTGGGGGCATGTGTGGCAAGGCTGCTCCGATGGCAAGAGGACAGGACTGGGGATACGGCGTGGTGGCTGGGGCCGTGCGCGGCGTCCTCACCGTGAGCAGGTACTCCACAGCTCTGTCTGGGTTGTTGAAGCTGGCCCTGAGGGCCGCCACCACCTGCTCTCTCTCATAGCCCATCAGCATCATCTCAGTCACCATGTTCTCATAGGACTGGCCTGTCACTGGGAGGGGCCACACACACACACACACAGTATTGTCATATTCCCAGTAGTTCAGAGACTCAGGAGACTGATCCAGGTCTGTAATCATATCAAAATAAAAGATACCGAATCTAAGACCAGTTACCCAGAGCAGATGTGGCCTCTTCGAATATGTTCACGTTTGTCAAGAGACCAGAGGAGCTGAAAGGGAAGTGCATAGACGAGATGACACATCGTTCTCAGCATCAGCAGTCCAATCAGAGCAGGAATACTGCACGCCCACACACACACACACAGCCTACCTGGTGGGTGTGCTGGCGGGGGCAGTGGTGGCAGGGGCTTCCTCGCCTGGCTTGTCCTCCTTGGGGGCCCCCTCCGGAGTGCTGTCCGGGCCCGCCGAGGGGGTAGTAGAAGTTGTTGTGCTGGAGGAGGAGGCAGCGACGGGCTGGGCAGCTGCTGGGGCCGCTTTAGGCTGCAGACAGTGGTGGGGGGGAGGGGTTGTTACGAACAGCAAACGCATACCGTCGACTGACAAACGAATTTCCACTTGTTCCGTGCTACTGACATGCTGTCATTTGATCACTTCCTAAACGCTTGGATCGATTATCAAAGCTCGGCGGTGTGCAGAGGCAGCATATTGAAACTGTCCGGTGCTACTGTGAGAACTGCTGCTGACGCCTGGCCACTGTGGAGAGGAGAAGCAGCGACACTGTCCTCCTAAGTAACTCTGCTCAGCGGGGCTCGTCTGCTGCCTCCCGTGACAGGCTACCCAGTTGGATAATGTGACAAGTCGAAGAAATCTACGACAACCTCTCCCCGGCTTTCTCTTCCCCTCCTGGGAGAGAAGACATGATCAACACCACACACACACACATGGCAGAGGAGACACTGTCATAACGCACACAAACAAAACACAGAAGGGAGTCTCCCACTGACACAAATGCGTGCATACAAAATGGTACAGGTAGGGAGGGAGAGAGAGAGACACACACACACACATACAGGTCCATCCAATGACATGGAAAGTTAATTAACTCCATCTGTCGTCACCAGTGGTCGTCCCAGTATGCATGCCCCTCCCGTGTGCATGGATGAATTAGACGGGTTTGCTTCTTGCAAATATGTTGTTGTATTCAAACCGATATTTCTGGTGCCCTTGGGCCTAACTTGAGGTCACAGCAAGCTATTTCTGGTGCTCTGAAGGCCTAAGCACTGAGAGAACCAGTTTCTTTTTTCCCCTCAGTCGAATAAACTCCTCATTCCTCATTCCTCACCTTGGCCACCATGACAACCACAAAATTCTTCTCGTCGATCTTGTACTCCTTGAGAGCTGTGTCATCATTTAAGATCTTGCCTGTGAAGACAACAGATTACATTTTACATCTACATGTATTCGTTTAGCAGACACTTATCCAAAGCCACTTCCAAGAGAGCTTTAGAAAAGTGCATAGGTGACTGATCATAACAACGAGATAGCCCTAAACATTGCGGGCAGCCAAAACATGAAGCATACATTGTGAAAAAACAAATCAGTGCCAAAGGGAAGAACCATAATGGTGTTAATACTACTTCATATGTAGCTCACAAATCTAAAAGGGAATGTTTTCTGGGTGCAGTGAGATTGGTCTGTAGGCCTATGGCTTAATAGGCTCTCCTGACACAAATCGGCACCCATGTTGCCAGAAGGGACTGACATGTAATTTCCCTTAAAGAAAAGGAAGAAAATAGATCTTGTTGGTTTCTTGTATAAAAATAATTACTTGACAATACCTGCATATATCAACTTCTGTCCTGCCACTGGAAAACCGTCCTTCCCTTTCTCATTCTCAATCTTCTCTTTCAAGGTTTTCACCTGTGGGGGGGGGGGGGGGGGGGGGGGAGCAGGAGGATATACTGGGATCAAGGTTCATTCTGAGAAACGTATTAGTTACGATACGCATTCGATTTAGTTAGGTGAGATGCGATCATGCGAAATAAGTTAAATAGTTCATTAGACAACATTTGTGTCCCAGACATTCTGCATTTTAATTGTGTTTGTTCGCTTGCAAGCTAACTATGTCGGAAGTGCTTATCTGCATATTAGTAGGCTAGCAAAATCTCTGAAGAGTGCCTTTTTTTGTTTGTTACTTCTTCTTTTGGCTGAAAACCAGAACGACCCGTCGAAGTCAAAAGTACCGAATTTAGCTGGTTACATCACTAGCTGGAAGTCCAATAAGGATATGTTGTTCCCAAAAGTTCAAATTAATTGACTATCTAGTGCTAAAATGCTGATTGGACTTATGGTCATTAGCTAGGTACTGACACATTTATACCAAAGTGATTAATCATTGTACTTTACTAGGACAAAAGGCACACCATGCCAAACCCAGATTGCGGCAGTAAAACTCGCATAGTCTCCCTGCAAATGGTTAGTCTAGCATATGTCGGGTCAATACCTGAAATTAGCTAGCTACTATAGCTAAAACGTTCCATAATTAGCTAGCTAACAGCTAGAGCTATCAAGCTAGCTCACGAGTTAAAGAAGTTGTCGGACAGCGTAAAGCATATAGGCCAATTTACGTGCTTTTATATTTACTGAACGATTTACCTAACACATAAAAACTACTTTATTGTTAACTTTTCTAGCTAACCAACACGCTGACGTTACTTTTGTTTGACAAAAAGCTAGCCAACGGTATATAGCTAACGATAGCATGCTAGCTTGCTGACCAACTTCTCGAAGCTCACTACCCGTTCAACTATAATGCATGGCTACAACTTGCTCTCACCGTCTCTTCTCCGTCAATGTCGATTTTAAACGTTTGTTGCTGGAGGGTTTTCAACGTTATCTGCATTTTGGCGACGTGCAATGTATCTAAGGGGTTGGAACTTGTTTCTCTCTCTATCCTATAGAGAAATATACGGGAGTGATAGCAATAATTTTTGCTATTTTCGTTAGCTCGTCACAGACTGTCGGCCGCCATTACGCTTTCGCCTGTTTCTGCGCATAAACAAACCCAACTTCACCTAAAAAGACGCACGGGCATGCGCCATGTGAGAAGGCGCAGACGAGATGGGAAATTGAGTGTACAGCTAAAGACGTGTAGGCTTTTCTCTCAAACTAGGGACAGTGAATAGCTCGGACGCTGAATTTGCTTTAACATTTTAAATAAACTGTTATATCTGGATCATTACCTGGATCATTGGGAAAGAGTAAAACATTCTGTACATAGTCATTTTAAACATCCTGTTTGATGGTGCTTGTATCAGAAGTCTGTTCAAGATTCTTACTTTTTTTTGCGTTAACCAAAGACTTCAGTGAGGCAACAACAGTAGCATTCTACAGAACAGAAGCTCTGTCTTAATTCGGATGTGGCCCACAGCTCAGACTGACCGATGGAGAGAGATAGTGGGTTCCTGTGAAATTGGCACATATTCATGAAGCGTCTGAGGGCAAGGATGTCAGTGTGGGCAGGCCTCAGGCCAGGCCCATGGAGGAGCTTCCCTCCAAGGCTAGCGGAGAGGAAGGAAGACCTCTGACCTGGAGAGTCTTTCCAGCGACTGCAGTTATACAGAGCTGTTTCCTCGGGGACAGGGGCATCATTTTCAGCACATAGACCACACCTCTGGGAACAATTAAGACTATGACAGTTGAGTTCCTTACAGTTACATTGTTCATTGCACTGCTTGGCACACAACTATATAATAGGAATTCATGAAAAATTCAAGCACTGCACCGTCCATGAGCTAGTCCTCTTACATTTTAAATAAAGTTTTGTAACAACTGATTTTAAATGTATTATGTGACAACACCAATTAAATATTTTATGTCCCAGAGTATGGGCACAACCTAGCACCTGCAATCCTTCTCCTTCAACACTGTGTTCTAAACCGCTACAGCTAGCCCAGCACAGCCTTGACTTTCAGAAGCCCCTGTCAAATCTGTGATAATATGATGCAGCTCAACAAGGTCACTTCCCTTGGCCTGCCTCCTTCCTCTACTGTCTCTCCCTCCCCTCACTCTTCTAGACTCTCTCTCTTTCCCTTATGCTTCTTTTCTGTCTCCTTGCCTGTTTCTCTGCTACCCCCCCCCCCCCCCCCCCCCCCCCCGCTCACCCCTATCCCCCCCTGTCTCTCACTCATACAAACACCCCCTCTCACTCCCTCTTTCATTCCATGTCTCTTTCCTTCTCGTTCTTTTTGGTCCAGTCATGACCTTGCCTTCACTCATCATGTATTCCATGTATTTCTCTGCTAGACTTCCAGCATGGCAGCTCCAGTAGCGCCAGTAGCTTCCGTCTCCAGGGGTTGTCAGTCTGCCGTCGGCCCCTTCTGAAGTGCTGAGCCTGAGAGATTAGCACTGATCTCTCCCCCCACGTCTTGGAGATATTTTTAAAGATGATGTTAGACCTGTGAAATAAAGAGCATCCAATCCAGGCAGAGGAAACTATAGCCAACCTTGACTTGGCTATAGTATGAGGCCAAAGGGAGACACAGTTGGAAGTGTTACAGACAAATGGCAAGTCACAAAGAAAGTACAAATGTACAGTATAAATAGATGGTGTGTACTGTTCATGACTGGTATGGATTTGGGGTTTTCATGTAGTTTTATTTCATATTCTTTTGTAGGCTAGTGTGTGCATGTGTGTGTGTGTGAGAGAGAGAGAGAGAGAGAGAGGGACAAACGCAGAGGCTTACTGTGGCTTGAAGGGTGGAACACAGACACAGGCCTCTGGGATCTCACACAGGCCTCACCCTGAAGCTATTTCCTGTGGACAAGCTGTTGTGACTATTATGGGATGACGGAAGGGCTCCACAGCAACAATCCGAGATGGCGACTTGCAGCAAGAGAGAAGCAGCCATGGGAATAGGACACCATATTCCAAACAAATCCTGAACACATTTATTCTAGTTAACGAAACCACCGCTATTCATCTCATTCATCACGTTAGTCTTCAGAGTTGGATGAACTTTATTCAGAGCTGAATTGTCTTTGTTAGAAAGATGTTTGATCGTTGTGTAGCTCGGTTTCACCAAATAAGGGTGGACAGAGAAACCTGCTGCGTTCTGACATCATGTCGCCTCTCTGCCACAGTGCTGAAGGTCAAGTCTTTGTCCTTCCTCTGTTTACCTCTCAAGCCTGTGGAAAGATGCACAGAAGGGAGGCGTGAGGGAGGGAGGGATGGGGAAGGTTTGAGGGAGGGAGGTGAGGAAGAGTGAGTGAGGGAGGTGATGAGGAATGAGAGAGGGAGGTGAGGAGGAGTGAGGGAGGGAGATGAGGAGGAGTGAGGGAGGGATGGGGGAGGAGTGAGGGAGGGAGGTGAGGAGGAATGAGAGAGGGAGGTGCGGAGGAGTGAGGGAGGGAGGTGAGGAGGAATGAGAGAGGGAGGTGAGGAGGAATGAGAGAGGTGAGGAGGAGTGAGTGAGGGAGGGAGGTGAGGAGGAGTGAGGGAGGGAGGTGAGGAGGAGTGAGGGAGGTGAGGAGGAGTGAGTGAGGGAGGGAGGTGAGGAGGAGTGAGGGAGGTGAGGAGGAGTGAGTGAGTGAGGGAGGTGAGGAGGAGTGAGGGAGGGAGGGAGGTGAGGAGGAGTGAGGGAGGTGAGGAGGAGTGAGTGAGGGAGGGAGGTGAGGAGGAGTGAGGGAGGGAGGGAGATGAGGAGGAGTGAGGGAGGTGAGGAGGAGTGAGTGAGGGAGGTGAGGAGGAGTGAGGGAGGGAGATGAGGAGGAGTGAGTGAGGGAGGAAGGTGAGGAGGAGTGAGGGAGGGAGGTGAGGAGGAGTGAGGGAGGGAGATGAGGAGGAGTGAGGGAGGTGAGGGAGGCGAGGAGGAGTGAGGGAGGTGAGGGAGGTGAGGAAGAGTGAGGGAGGTGAGGGAGGGAGGTGAGGAGGAATGAGGGAGGTGAGGGAGGGAGGTGAGGAGGAGTGAGGGAGGGAGGTGAGGAGGAGTGCTGGACAACATACAGCCCGTCTTTGTCCTCGGGCGCCTCCCTGCCTAAACCTTTGGGTCCTTTGTCACATCCTTTTATCTGTGGTTGAGGTGAGCTCCTGAAAATGGCTCCCTGTGTCATCCTGTCCTTTGTCCTCCGTCCACCAGGGAGAATCTCAGTGTTGCTGGACGATCGAAGATGAATAAAAGAGGTTTGATGAGACTGAAGATTAATGCCAACGTGTGACAACACGGCCACGGCCTCAAATGCAGCCAACGGCCGATTTAATCATCACCCACACTCACAGAAAACCCTCAACCATTGAAAAATCACTCAAGAATAATTCACCTTATCATGTGAATGATTAGCTGTTGTGAGGATGGCATGGTATACATAAAGAAGATCCCAGGCTGGCAGCAATAACTCTGCTTCCATCTGTACCAATCTCAACTGTCTGTCCTTGAGAAGATTTCATGTTTGCTATGCCTTGCATCCTGCTGCCCTTAAAGCTTCCCTATTTACAATTCATGACACCTGTCGTGACATGCATAATAAGCAGATATGACCAGAGCAGAGGTAGTATTTTGAGTGCCCCATCAAATGCAATGTCAAACCAACAGGGAAAAGCTGTTGAAGTTCCAAACTCTTTGGAGAAAAAAATGAATGTATAATTAAAAACGATACCGTGTATTCATTTTGAAGACACACATTGAATGCCTAGCTGCCTTACTGCAAGATAAACACTGAAACATTTATACCGTTATCTGATAACTTTATTAACAAGTTAAAAAAAGACAATGAATTACAATATTTACAGAATATCCAGAGATAAATGGAATAAAATTGTAAACAATCATTCTAGGCAACATCACAACCCACCATCAGGGATCAGTGTTCACGGGAGAAAAGGCAAGATGGAGAATCTATATCCAGCTATGGAGAGAACAGTCTGAAGAGAAGAGAGAACAGAATGGAACAAACTAAACATATATACATATATAAGTATCCAGTGTGTTGTCAGCAGGGGCTAAATTGGGGTGGGGGGAAAGAGGGAGAGAGCAAACACCGTCCACCTTAGCAGGTGAGACCGCATACAGTGATCATTTTGTGGATTTCTAATGAAAAAATTACCACGGGAAAAACAGCTAGTTTTGGAGGACACAACCACCACCAACATCACCTCCCAATCCAGCCAACGGTTCAGAGTGGGCCTGCCTGCTAACAAGCTCCCACAGCAATGCTTAATAATAATAATAATATAACGTCCTTAACATTTCTCTAATGGTTTCACTGTCAAAAAAGCTAGGCTAGTCATTTCAAACGGACAGCAGGGGGTTTAGAGATTCAGCACCAAATCACCCCCTATTTTTTAAGTACAAAAGAAGAGGTGATATGGCATTACCAGACGTTGAACAACAGCTTAATAACATTGGATTAAGAGCTGAAGTGCTCTAATTGGTTCTCTTTTGATTCATTTCTTATTTTTGTTTTATCATGAGACCAACACATAAAGGAAAAAAGGTTAAAGTATCCTTTCTGATACACCACAGTTTCAAACACTTGACAAGTAGTTGGTTTTTCTATACACAGCTGCAGACAGGCAGATTACCCATAGTGCACTTCAAGTGACTTGGGTTCTACCCATCCTTTCCTAAACATGGTTAACTGTTTTTCAGGTAAGACAATCGTAGCCAACTCAATATTTTGGTTCTGAGAACTCAACGACCTTTTTGTGTTTCATTTTTGATGGCTTGTGAAAGACTGGCAGAATCACTCAGTACTGAAAAATGATTCATATTGGTCTTTTTTAATCATTATATTTTGATGAAGCTTGATTTAATTGCTATCTGTTTATCTAATAAGGCTTTGGGGTATTTGAGCAGCAACTTCCAACATTTACAATCTCTGCCTTATTTGCCAGCACAGCTCACGGCCTGGTCTAAAACAAAAAGCACACCTATAGGATCACACAGGGGCATCCTTACAGGAAAACAGAACACACATCATTTCACACTGGGGAAAGAAAAGACGCCCCCAAATCTTCAGTTTTCACATTGCAATCTCCTGCCCTAGCACACCTGTTGGTTCACACAAACATCAAACATCACAATTTCTCTGTCACTAATGTGAAACAGCCGCTTGGGTCACGCATACTGCTACAGTTGTTGACTTATTGAAGTTTGAAAGTTGCGTCTGATACCGAGGTTGCGTTCCAGAACACCTTGTTTCATTTTTTACCTTTGAACTTTTTTTCTGTTTTTCAAGTCATGGAACACAACCAGACTTATACAGTGACATGGAACACAACCAGACGCATACAGCTCGGTGACAACAGCAGCTCAAAGATATACTGAATTCCCTTTGCTTCCTGTCCGGCATGTCTCCATGAGTGAAAGGTTTGGAGGACGAATCATGATATATAAATGTTATTGACTCATGTTGCTGGTTATCATGTTGAGGGAATAGTGAGCCAGCTGTTCAGTCTATGACTATATGAGGTTGGAAAGCTGGAAAGCAACCATAAGTGGAAGTTCTGAGAGAGCCAATGGCTGAAAAAGGCATACAGGATTACTTCAAGAGAACTACACTATAGCAAACTTTGGGGCAAACATTTGTTCTAAAACAAATATATAGAAACAATAAAATTAATCATTAATAAAAGTTTGCAACATAGCTAGATAAATAAGGTGCGACTATTCCTCTAGGAATATTTATACTCAGGTAACACTAGGCTAACACAGAACAAGAAAAAGGTTGTTCAGGCCAAATCACAGAAAGCTTTTCACATTGGGCTCACTAGCCAGTGTAGAGGGGTGAGGTTAGCTTAGCTAGTCTAGTTCGCCTCTGCATGTGCTTTAGACTGCTACCATGACTACAGAGATCTGTGTCGACACTGCTGTATGACGCCAGCTTGAAGGACAGACTAGAGCACATTCAAATACAGAGCTGAGAGTTCCTGAAAGTTACGCATCTCTCAGAAGTACAGTAAGTCCACAGTAAGTGAATGGATGAGAAAGTATCTTAGCTGCTGGAGGGTTCTGAGGAGATTCACATCTGGGAAAGACGTGAATGTCGCATGGTGGCTTCTCTCACTCCCTCTCTTTCTGTATTTCTCATCTCAATATAAACTCTTGTCTCAAAACTGGGATGAAACGGATGTTCTTGGGCCATCAGGGGTTATGTAGGCGTCATACGAGGTTGTATAGGGTTCATATAAGATAGGGCGTTAAATGCTTTGATGCCTTATATTCTCATGAGAAACCCTGACTGGGATCATCAAGACTCAATAGGTGCTTCAATCAATAATTGCCTTAAATCTTTCTTTCAATTTAGAATAATAAACAAAACATTTGAGAAAATAAATATCTTTAGGGTGGGGCTTTGAAAGTGTAGGCCGCAAACATAAGCTTAAGGTCCACGTCTTTTGTCACTATTGGTTACCAATATACTGTTAACTTTTTCAGATCTGTCCATCTAAGGGACCAGGATGCATTTTAAGGTTTAGCCACTGAAAAACATAGGATGTCACAACCTAGGATTTCTAATATGTAACACTTAAAATTTAACAAGACGATTCATGTTTGACGTTTAGTTTTCCTTTCTTTTAGTCGTCTTTAGCAGCTGAGTTTTGATACACAACCCAACGTCAATCCAAACTGATTCATGGTTGCCTTGGCCAATGACGCGTTAGGCCACGTTAGTCCTTTTACGTTTTATTGGTCATTTTTGGTCTCAAGCATTTCTTTGTCTTTCTCGTTCAGATTGTTCAGGCTCTGTGATAGGTCTGTGGGGTGTCCTTCCCCGGATCCCATGCCGTTGCTGGATAGGTCCACGGTGCTGTCCGTCAGAGCAGCTGACCCAATAGGAGGGGGAGCTGAGGAGTGTATTGCTGGGGCAGAGCTGGGGTCTGCTCTGATGCTGTTAACAGTCCTGCAGAAGGGGGTAAGGAAGGCAGGGGGCAAAGGTCAGGGATCCAAACAAACTTAGAATAAATAACAGTGGGAGTGCTGGGATTGACAGAGGAGAAAGACAGAGAGAGAAAAAGAGAGAGAAAGAGAGAGAGAGAGAGAGAAAGAAAGAAAGAGGGAGGAAGGGAGTTGGGCAGGGAGTGACAGAAATAGGGAGTGTAAGAAAGAGAGTGGGACCGAGTGACATAGAGATTAAACAGAGAGGAAGAGAGAGAGTGACACAGGAAGAGAAGGAGAGTGCCTCACATGCCGTGTCGGAGGACATGTCGTTCCCACTCTGTATTGTCAGTGAAGCAGCGACCGCAGAACTCACAGGGCAGCTTCTTCTCCACACACTCTGGCCCACCACTGCTGCCGGGACACACTGGGAAATACAGTTCAATAGGACCCGTCAGCAGAGATTGGCCTACACCGTCGAGACAAAGTAAACAGTTTCCGCCTCTGGCTCACATCAAACAACTTTGACACCCGTCCATCCCGTTGATCTTGAGCTACCTTGTGCCTCCAGCTTCTCCGCCTCTTCCTCGTCCTCCGCCTGCGTCTCTGGCTCCTCCTCTTCCTCCTCGGGCTCCTCCTCCATCTCCTCTCTCCCCTCTTCCTCCTCCTTCTCTGCTCCTTCCCTCTGCTCCGGGGCTGCAGCTCCTCCTTCCTCTTCCTCCTCTCTCTCCTCCTCTTCCTCCGCGCTGCTTCCCCGTTCCTTCATCGCCTCCAGCTGATCCAGGTTGACACGCCCCATCAGCTCAAAGTTCCGGGCCACCTGATCGACGACACAATCGACAACACGTTTGATAGATCCCGATCTCCCTCGAACCACCTCCTTCTGTCTCTCGCGATTACAGCCGACGTTCTGGGTGTTTAAATGTCTTTAAACATTTGCTTGACCCCACCCTCCGCCCACCCACCGGCCAGGATCTGTAGTTCACAGCCTGATGCCCTCTGGGACATATAGTCCTCACTAACCTTGTGTTCAAGACGTAGGTGCTCCTCCAGCTGGTTCCTCTGCCTGCTGTCATAGTAGCAAAGCTGGCACTGGTAGGGCTTCAGGTCGTCGTGCTTGTGCAGGTGCAGCTGCAGGGCGCGGTCGCTGGAGCAGGTGAAGGTACACTTGTGGCAGCGGAACACCAGCCCCTGTAGGTGACGGGACAGCTTGGAGCGACTCACCTCCAGGGGGGCTACGCGCTCCTCTGTGTGGGGGGGGGGGGGGGGAGGGGGGGATGGGAGGGGGGAGAGAATGAGGGGGAGCCAGAGAGACGAAGGAGGAGATCTCGAAATATGTCCACTGTGTGCACAGTAGCGCAGCATCCTCGACTGTGTCAACCTTACAGGATGATCCTGTCGTTAGATTAAACAAACAATGACGAGCTCAGTCCTTTACATGTGTAGAGACCATGACATGACTTGGAGAGCCCTCGGTACACAGGCACGGCCGTGTTATGTACCAGGACTAAATGGGATTCTGTCCACCAGGTCATACACACCTACACACCCAGTCAGAAGGTGTAGGATTATCACTTCGGGAGTGTGCGGTTAAGAAACCACTCAGGTACAACCAGTATGTTATGCCTGTTCTTTTATGTCTGTTTGTACGGTTGACTTTGTGGTGTATACTCTGCAGTTTAGTTGTGTCCCGTGTGTATGGCTACGAAGGCACCTTGACGGCTTCTGTGTTGGACGATGCGGTCGATCACATTGCTGTGGTGTTTGGTGTGGTACAGGATTAGGTGTTGGGGATCTCGTGTTGCGTGTCGTGGGGTGGTTGGGGCTGGCGAGTACCTTTGTGTAGGACGATGTGGTCGATCATATTGCTCTTGTGTTTGGTGTGGTACAGACAGAACGGACAACGCAGGTCCTTCGGCCCTTCCTCCACCACACTGGTGTGCCCCGCCTCCACGTGGAGGGTGAAGGTCGACCTAGGAGATGCGTACGAAGACACACACACACACGCAAAGGAAGAAAAGCACACCCCGTCACAGACGATAGAGAACAAAAACATATGGATGAGTCATGAGAGTGAATGACGTCATGTACTAGTTTCACATCCATCCAGCTCTCCACCTGCATGTCCCTCCCCACAATGGGTGGGCTGTCTGCTTACTTGTGGCAGGTGAAGTAGGAGCAGTCTTTGCACTTGAACAGCTTCTTGCCCCCGTGGCGGTCTCTGTAGTGCCGACGCAGGCTCTGCATATAGCCCGAGCTGAACTCACAGAACTCGCAGGTGAGGACCCCGCCGTCATGGCGACCCTCGGGCACAGGGGGGGCGCCGGGGGAGCTGGAGGACACGTGACTGCGGGACGCCAGCTGGTAATGACTCAGCTGCTGTCGCACGTCCGCCGGTTCCAGATAAGATGGGTCTAGCGGGGCGATGAAAGAAAAGAAACATGATTACTTTGTGTTTTTGAAGGAAATATTTGTGGTCAAATTCATGCAGGAACGCAGCACGTTTTTTTTTTTAAAGGAATCCTAAACTTCAGCACTGTAGGTGTACAGTCAAGAAGCAGTGACTGTCACCCCTTCTCTCTTCCTCCCTTCCTTATCCTCCTCTCACAGTATGATGATATCAGTGACGCTCATCTTCTCGTCCTACTTTGTGTCTCCTCCACACCAGTAAATAAACCAGTGTGATCTGAAGACTGTCTCTATGCTGAAAAATGCCTCATACAGCATTGCTAAAGCCAACCTTGCCACCCGAGAGGGAGCGAGAGAGAGAAAGAAAACGCTGAAGAAAAAGAAAATCGGCCTTTTTCAAATGACATTGAATGCATTTCTGACTTTGCAAAACGGGGAAGGAAAAAATCTAACGGGGACTGAACAATGCCAGACGAGAGTCATAGCAGCCATTCTTTTCTCGGAAAGAAAGTGGAGTGTGTGCAGGTGAGGTGTCGACTGCGGAGAGATGCGTTAGGAACGTGCTCATTTATCTGCTTAAGTAGTTGTAGCAGGGCAAACCCTGCTCCAGGGTAATATAACAACAGAGGTGGGATGAAGGGGGAGGGATCCTTAGAGGGTAATGGAGAAGAGACACAGGGACGGACACTCCTGTTACACACTGTACCTCCATGTTACAAAGAGGCTTCGGTGGCCGTGCTGAGTGCTCATGTGACATGCAACCCCGACATAGGCCTGCTAAGTGCACACGGGATTCCACAAAACCAGAGCTTTGAAGCACAATGTTCTAGTTCAAGAACGCCGCTGCTCACTTCCACATTCTGGAACAGAGGAGCCAGGGAACTACGTTCTAGAACTGAGGATTCGGTAGACTGCAACATTCTAGAACAGAGACGCCAGGAGAGGCCAACGTTCCAGAACAAAGGAGGCGGTAGGTCTGATTGTGAGCTGACGGGTTGCCCACCATCTGGATCTGTGGGCAGATGGACCTGCTCTGGGTCTGTGTCCAGCCGGACGCCCCTCTGGGCAGCCTGGGCAGCCTGGGTGGCGGCCCTGATCTTGGGCAGGGTGAGGGCCTCGCCATGGTCCCTCAGGGAGTGGTCCTTCAGCTGACTAATGGTGGACGAGGAGAAGGTGCAGGACAAGCACTTGTAGGTATTTTCACCTGTAAGGAGAAAGAAGCAGAACAATCAGTATGGTGATAACCTTTATTAGTGATGATTAGTCTGGTATAATCAGAAACAATTTCAGAGTAGTGCCCTGAATCACAAGGTATTTTTAAAGCACCAATAGTAGACCAGGAAACTAACCGAAGCACCAATAGCAGACCAGGACACTAACCGAAGCACCAATAGCAGACCAGGACACTAACCAAAGCACCGATAATAGACCATGATACCGATAAGAGTACATGACACAGAACTTTCTGCTTAAATTCTCTCTTTGACAGTTCTCTATGATGGCCATTCACAGCCTGTTCAAGGGTGAATTTCTCTCCTTGATATTGGGCCTGTACGGAGGAGGCGTCCAGACAGACCGACCAGGGGAACCTGAATAGAGAGGTGCTGACACCTATTTTCTGCTGCTCTACCCTTGAATGGCTCTAGCACCCTACTGAGAGAAACTGCGTCCACATGCCACTGGCCATAGGCTTCATATAGCATACCACAACCTCACTTACAAATACCATCCTGCAAGGAATGAAGGGTGCAATCATCCGATGCCTGCGATGAGATGTCTTTGATGAGATTGGATTTACAACAGGAGTTACATGATGTTTTGACAATGAAAATGTGTGGGAGGGGGGACAAAGAGCAGCAGACAATGCAGGCCCATTTTCCTTCGAGACGTAATCAAATAGCAAATGGATTCTGGTCGAGTCGATTATCTGAGGTAATTGTTGGATCTGAATCATTTTTCTTCTGCTCTCAAACCAGGACAGAGATAGTATTCTTGACAGGTTTTTAAATGGTCCTCCTGCATTGTCATTTCTCATGATTGACTCTCTAGTCTATGCCTAAAAAATTATTAAATAAAAAAGTGCATCACTGCCCCCAAGGAATCAATTTCTGCTGTCTGGTTCCTTCAAAACACAAAATATCTCTAAGAAGACAAATGAGCTCATACTGAGACTGAGTCGTCGACTAAAAGCCTGTCTGGGTTTTAGATATTCCCTTAGCGCCCATGATCCAAAACGTATAACAGGAAATCTAGTCAACTCAAACTTCTCTATCACAACAGTGAGTTTACCAACCACCTCTCCTTGAAATCCACAATGGCCACTGCTTATCAGACATGGGTGAAAATAACATTTGTTTACGAAGGCGCTTGATTCAGCTCCTTCAGCATGCCAGATGGACAAGCGGTGTACTTTTGATACTATTCCAAAGGTTCCATTGCGCTGGGCAGTGGGCAAGCTAAACCAAGCTTACCTGAAAGTACTTGGCAGGCAACAAAAGATAATACTGATCACCAAGGGCCGGTGCTAGCTGAGCTAGCTGTGAGGAGGGAGAGCGGCGTTGTGTTGTACCTGCGTGGGCTTTGTGCAGGTGGCTCTTGAGGCGGCTCAGGTATGCTGATTTAAAGGGACAGAGCTTGCATCTGAACGGCTTGTGGTGACCATGGTGAGACTGCACGTGCCTATCCAGGCTGGAGAGAAGAGCAGGGCGAGAGTTGGTTAGTGTGTGAACAACGTGTAGAAAGACAGGGAGAGAGAAAGAGAGAGAGAGAGAGAGAGAGAGAGAGAGAGAGAGAGACGAGGAGATGCAAGCAAGATGAGGAATGGAAAAAGAACGGAAGCACAAAGCAAAGAGAGAAAGGGTAGAGTATACACACAGAATTCACACATTTACTCTGGAACTCATCTGATGATTCGTAAATGAGCCATGGGAATCGGGAGCCACAAACTGTTTGCTGTGATAACTCCATCATTGCAGTCCCAGTCACTCTCTAGTCATGTACTTTCTGTCTGCCTACACTGGTCTGGAAGTGAACTCATCTAACCAGAAGCCCCTGGTGAGCTGTGCCCGGGGAACGAGGCAGTGTATTCATCTGCAGACTCTGGGTGTCATGGGAACGTTTGGCTTTCTGGGTCAGGGCACATTCAGTAGTCAGGATTACACCAGGGACCTGCAGAGATGAGGTCCTCTGTCTATTTACCTCATCCTGTCTCTACCGGTCTCACTGTCTCTCTATCTCATTCTCTCTTTTCCTTCCCGCCTCTCTGTTTCCAATTTGGAGAAAACAAATCATTCTATTAACATTTCCTGGAGTCTACACATTTACATTTACATTTAATCATTTAGCAGACGCTCTTATCCAGAGCGACTTACAGTAAGTACAGGGAAATTCGCCCCGAGGCAATTAAGGTGAAGTGCCTTGCCCAAGGACACAACGTCATTTGGCACGGCCGGAAATCGAACTGGTAACCTTCAGATTACTAGCCCTAACCGCTCAGCCACCTGACTCCCAGACACTAAAGCTTAGTCTTAATCAGAAATTAATTTATGTGATTTAGTTAAGAGACCAATTGAACACACAGCGTTGTTAACACCACTGCTTAGTGCCAAGACCCTGGAACACCTGAGCATTAAGTTGAATCAATTCACAAGGCATGTCCATGTGTACTCTGAGTCTTGACTTAGCTCCAACGCAAACAAACTACCAGCTCTAAACATACAGCTGCGAGTGAGTGGACCCTGAGTCACAGCAGTCCTACTCTGTGGACCGAGCAAGGAGCTACTGTTCTGTCGTACGACGCCATGTCGTCAGTCAGTTGTCATGTCTGTCTGTCTGTTTATCTGTCTGTCTGTCTGTTTATCTGTCTGTCTGTCTGTTTATCTGTCTGTCTGTCTCTGCTTACTTGTGTCTGAAGGGCGAGGCGAACTGGCAGTACTGGCAGCTGTACTTGTCCTCCCGGGAGAAGAGAGCCATGGCCGAGTGGCTCCTCTCGTGGGAGCGCAGCCCCTGCATGGACATGAACACCCGGTCGCACTGCGAGCAGGGGTGCCCCCCCGCCACCAGCCTCTCCCTTCCCTGGCCAGCGGGGGGCGTCGCTACACCCGCCAGCATCGACACCGGTGTCGCCGCCTCCTCCTCCTCCTCCGCCGCCGTCTCCATGGCAACAAGCCCACCACCGGGGACGGGGACCATGGCTGTCATGCTCATGTCCATGGAGCCGATCTCCACGGCAGCTACCTCGTCCTCCTCCCCCAAATCCCCATTGGTCAGGACCTCTGGCGCGAGGGACAAGGGCACCTCTGTCACTTCCTGCTGTTAAGAGGAAGTGAAATGATTAGGAGGAAGTCCTTTCTGACAGGTTGCCCTGTCGTTACCTTCAAATCCTTCCCTGGCTCTGCTCCCTCCATGGCTCTGCACCCGCCCCTTTAATGCCCTTCCAGTGTCCCTGTCCTCTTTCTGCCTCCTTTATAGCCCTGCCCCTCCCAGCTCCTGCCCCCTCTATGCCCTCTTCCTGCTATCTGCCTCTGATTCTGGGGAGGCTCAGAGCTCTTTATCCAGAGAGCCAGCCTGCCTTTTAATGGACCACAGGAAGCAGAGAGGCTCCTGTAGCAGGACCTGGCCCTAACCTTCACAGCCTCATAAATAATACAAACTCAGAGCCTGACAGCCTTTCTGTCTGTCTGTCTGTCTGTCTGTCTGTCTGTCTGTCTGTCTGTCTGTCTGTCTGTCTGTCTGTCTGTCTGTCTGTCTGTCTGTCTGTCTGTGCATCTGCATGCCTGCCTGCCAAGTCAGCTTCTTTCTTACACATTTGCAGGAATACAAGGACAGATGCAAGAACATTGCAGGTCCTTCATGACAAAATGCTAAGTGCTAAAGGAAACAGGACAACAACATACTGCAGTGAATGAGCAGTTTTATGGACGACAACTCAATTTTTCAGAAGCGGTTTCAGTTATCTGATCTCCAGTCATGGACGTGTCCTTTACTCTCAATCTGTTCTCCCCCTCGTTCCCTTTCCCCTCCCGCCCCACACTTTCTCTTTATTTCATGTTCTCTTTCCTTCCTCGCCTCTCCCTCCTCCCTTCATTCCATCTCCAGTGCAACCTAAGAAAGGCCCTGACTGGCCTACAATCCAAGGCCTTCATTTGGATTGCTCCCAGTCCTCTGGCCTGCATCCTACTGCCAAGTCCCTGGCAGCCTCCTCTGAATACCAATGTCCAAACGTTTACCAACACACTTCCCTCAAACCTGTATAGCTTCTCCCCTTTCTTCTGCTCCCCTCCACCTCCCCTCATGCTCAACCCACTCCCTCACCCCCCCCCCCCTCACCCCCCCCAGGCCCCCAAGCTCCGTAAGTCACCGCATACCACGGCCCAGCCTGTCCACCCCACCATAGAACTACCTCACTTGTTTTCTCCCAGTGGGAAGTTGACATACTGTCTACCCACTCGAGGGCCTCCACTAGCAGTAAACGCAAATGGAAACAGAATCGTAGGCCAGTAAAACAGACCTCTGCACAGAGCAGAGGAGCCTGCAGTAGGTGGTGGGAGTCCAGAGAGAGAACCAGTGACAACGGAGAACAAAGTAGTCATAGAACCAAAAGGACGTTTGGGGAGGCCTACTCCTTTATAAAGCAGCTTTAGTGGAAACGTCTGGAACAGGACATCCTCACTAATCCGTCTGTCTGTCCGGCGTGTCTAAAATGAGTCATGGAATAAAACCTCAGGAGGTCGACTCAGGAGACCCCCCCCCCCCCCCCCCCCCTCCTGCAGAGGCCAAACTTAAACATGGTAGCTAAATATAAATCCGAGACACTAAATCATGTAATAGCACTTATGGGTCGAGAATATGAACTCAGCAGAACTGGGAGACTTGAGTTTTTCAATCAACAGAATGAGGATAGAGGCAAACTTGGGGTGCACTTGATGCGTCTCACTCCTTGAGGAAAAAAGGGCAGACATTGAGGCAAATCAAGTGCACCTCTTTTACTTTCAAATACTGCCGAAGAGTGGATCTCTGTAATTGACCCCCCCGGTTGGATAAGCAAACTTAAGTACAAGAACAAAAATGTGTGCTCTGACCTTGACATGGCCCTCCTTGACCTCCCCGTATTGCACGTGCTTCCTCAGGTGGTTGCAGATGGCCCTCAAGGTGGGATGCACCTCCACACAGAAGTTACACCTGAATCCTATGGGGGCCTTGTTTAAGGGGTTGTCCTATAGAGAGCGAGGGACAAGGGTGGGGAAAAAAGTAAGCAGGATTGAATCGAACGGAAAAATGAGAAGGAACTCTTCCTTTGATCGCTTGAGCTGGTGACCACTATTAATACTATGAAGGGTAAATGCATGTGAAGTACATCTGAATCACCCTGAGCAGTAAAACCAGAGGGAGCTACAGTATCTATTGTGTTTTCATCTCTTCTCACCTTCTCAGGCTTGGCCTCAGGCGGCTCTGCGGCCTTCTGCTTGCTGAGGAGCTGCCTTCGCCTCTCCTGCCTCATAGCCCTCTTCTGGAACTCCTCATTGTGGTTCATCAGGTGTTTCCCGAGGTCCATCAGACCCAGGAACTTCATCTCACAGTGGGCACACTGATATAGCTCTGCCCCGTCCTCCTCAAGAGCAGCCTGTATCACAAAGTCCCTCTTCAGATCCTTGCCGTGGTGGTCGTTGTAATGTTCAGAAAGCAGCTCGGTGGTGCTGAAGGATTGCCTGAAGCACTTTAGGCATTTAAAGGGCAGCCATTCCGCTTCTTCTTCAGGCATCAGTTCCGGCTGGACCTCCATCACTCCTTCTTTGTCGTCCTCCCCGACGGCGTGGACCTTCTCTGGTTCTTTGGCGTAGATGACCGTGAAATAGCGTCCCAGCTTGCTGGAGTGCTGTTTCTTGGGAAAGACCCCCGGGTGGCGTTTGATGTAGTGTGACACGATGCTCTTCCTGCTGAATGCCTGGAAGCCACAGAGCGAGCACTTCCTCCTCTCCACAGCCAACCGTAGGTCATCGTTCAGCTCTACACCATCCCCATCTGATGACACGGGCAGAACCACTTTGCTGGGCTTGTCTCCCATGGTCTTGGAGGCAGCCAGGCAGT
Source organism: Hypomesus transpacificus (assembly GCF_021917145.1). Classification (NCBI taxonomy): domain Eukaryota; kingdom Metazoa; phylum Chordata; class Actinopteri; order Osmeriformes; family Osmeridae; genus Hypomesus; species Hypomesus transpacificus. The sequence continues at coordinate 48,445 of NW_025813894.1, forward strand.
GAGTATAGTATGCGTCAATATCGTGGCGTTTCTGGTAGTGTGCCGCCAAGCCTTTGCGGATGGGGTTGGTGTAGGAGCACAAAGCGCACTTGAAAACGTTGTTCTTGCCTTCGGGCTGAGCCCGGACATTGTTGTGTTTGATGCGGTAGTGTCTGGCAATGCCTTTGCGGGTCGAGCAGAAGTACTTGCAGAGCTGGCACTTGAAGATGGCGTGCTTCTCTGTCTTGTTGATAGGGAATTGGGACAGTGCCAAGTCATAGTCACTGATCTCTTGCACGTCAGACACCCCTGTTACGCTGGTAGCACTGCATTCGGCAACAGGCTCCTCCCTGTTGGCTGAGAAGTTAGCGAGAGAGGGAGTGAACATGTCTGAGGCTGGCTGATTGTGATACTTCTCGTAGTGGATCTTCAGTTTTTCCAGGGTTCCATGTGTGTAGGGACACATTTTGCACCTGTACGCCCCGTAACCCTGCCTTTGTGTTTTACACTTGTCATCCCCTTCACTGACGTCTTTGATGTGCTCTATGTCGTCGGCAAAGTCCTCGGCGGTGACCTTCACCAGCGGGTGCCTCTTCTGGTAATGAGTGAGGACCCCATGGATTCGAGAGTTCACATACGGACAATGGCGGCATTTGTAGACGGAACTGGGGTTGATGTCAGCCTCCTGAGCAAAGTCGGCGGCTTTCACCTTCATTCCGGGGTGTTTCTTCCCATAGTGAGTCAGCAGCCCGTGGAGGCTGTTGTACTCGGACAAACACACCGTGCACTGGTACGGGTTGTTAGAGATGCTGGAGAGACGAGGGTGGGGTTGGTGCTGGTGTTGATGAAGGTCTTGAGGCGTTGTGCTGATATCCAACGCCCCGTCTTCCTGAAGCGTCTGATAAACAAAAGTGGTTGCGTGTCCCTTGGTGATTGGCTGGGGCTGTTTGTCGGGTGACCTATTGGTCTTGATGATATCCAGTAGTATCGACTCGTCTGTCTTTATGGCCCAGGGGTGAACAGCCTGGTAGTGGTTGGTGATGTCCCAGATGGAGCAGGCCTCGAAGGCACAATCTCTGCAGCGGTAGTGCTTTGACTCCTGGTTCACTCCGGCTTGGGCAGCAGTGGAGTCCGGGCCGGCCCACAGCTTGCTGGCCATGTAGGTGTAGTCCACGTTGTGCTCCGGGTGCCGTCTCTGGTAATGCAGGAGCAGGCCATTAGGCTCGGCGTGGGAGTAGATGCACCACTCACAGTGGTAGCCTGCCTCAAGGATACCGTCCTGGTAGGCCCAGTGTAGGATGGTCATAGCGGTGGCCTTCACGGTAGGGTGGTCCTTCTTCAGGTGCTTCTTGAGAGCGTAGACGTACGGAGAGGAGTAGGAGCAGTGTTTGCACTTCAGGGAGCGGAGGCTTCCGGATGTTTCGGGATCGGTCGGGGTGGGCGTTGCAGCGGGAGTGCTGCCAGACTGGACCATCTGGGCCCGCTCGCGCTGACTGCGGACCACTGCCGTGTGACGACGGACTAGGTCAGCATTGGCCTTGGTGTCCCGGTGCTTCTTCTGGTAGTGGATGAGAACTCCTTTGACGGTGCGGTTCCCGTAGTCACAGTGCTGGCAGAAGAATAGCATCTCGGCCTCTCCTTTCTCCGCACCCAATCTGGAGTGTGAGCTCCCATCGTGTCCGTTGTTGTTGATCTGTTTCAGGAAATGCTTGGGAGGGGCAATCTGTAACTCATCCATTAACTTCATCAGACCTGGGGTAGGTGAAGCATGTTTAATATACTTTGCTGTCACCTTGATCTCTGGGTGTCTCTTTTGATAGTGAACCAGCACGCCCACTACTGACCGGTTACTATAGACACAATGTTTACAGTAGTATACTTCATCCTCTGAGCCAAACGGGGAGGAGGTCGATTTTGAAGGTGAGGCTATGCTGACATTGAAGGAGGAGTTTGTGGCCGGCTGAGGTCTATCAACAGAGATCACCCTCATCGTTTTCTGTATACGAAAATATGAAGCCTTCTGTTCCGGGTGTTTCTTCTGGTAGTGCACGAGAACAGAATGCATATTGGGGCTGGCAAACGAGCACACTTCACAATCGTAGACTACCACTTTACCGCCCATCGCCTCCTTGAGGAGCTCGGCCTCTGAGCTTGACTCCTGTGTCTTGGAGGCGTTCTTCGGAACGGGACTGGTCGAGGAGCGGGGAGTGGAGGAAGGCGAGGAGAGGCTCTTGGGTCCAGAGTTCAGGATTTCCCTCAGAGTTTGCGACTCGGCACTCTTGTGGGGCTGCTCGACCACGTAGCTGGAGAAGATCATGGCGTTGTTGATCTTCACCGTGGGATGCATTCTTTGGTAGTGGGGCATCAGGCTCCTGACGTTGGGACTGGTGTATGAGCAGAAGCGACACATGTAGATCAGGTCTGGCTGGTTGAAGTTCAGCACATTGCTGGCCTCGGGGTGGTGATCCATATAGTGCTGGTGGAGGTCGTTGTAGTTGTTGTATTCTATGTAGCACTCCAGGCATCGGAAGACAGCACTCTGATCCTCAGGGTCGAGGATGTATCTGAAGCTAAACTTAATGTAGGGGTGCATCCTCTGGTAGTGTGTGCTGACACTGCGAGCTGACTTGTTGTGGTAGTCACAGTGTTTGCAGTAAAAGCGTGTTGTCCCCGTCTCCTCTGTGAACTCTAGGTTCTCTTGAAAGGTGTCTCGGCTGTCCTGGCTACTGTGGTCCTGGATGTCTTTAGGGTTGTTGTCGTCCTCATCAGACATAGTCAGTGCAACGGGGAGGCTCCTGGTGCTCAGTTTAGACTTGGGGTGGCTTTTCCTTTTCCCCACTCTGCCCGTCACTCGGGTGGCAGTTGGCTCGTAAACGTTTTGGGAGTTGTATATGTGGTGTTTGCCTTCATGGTCATTGTCTTCTTTGTCTCCGTCAGCATGATTCTCTGCTGCCCCATCGTCCTCCTCCATGTCCTCCAGGTTGATGACCATGTCCTGTTGGCTTTGGCTGATTTTACTCTGGAGGTTGTTGGCTATCTCGTCTATTCTGGTCCTCTTCTTGACCGGAGACAGATCCAGCGGTAGATCGTTGATGGACTTCCTTGCGGTTTTGCCGGTAAGCGTCTTTTTAGAGGATAATCCCAGGATTGAGGTTTGCGTTTTCTGTACAAAGCTTGGTGGCGGATCCACGTCTGGGTCTGCCTGCTCATCGGGGGAAGGGTCCAGGCTGGCGGGCTGGACGTCCACGTCGTCACAGTAGGAGTGTTTGTGTTGCTGATGGACCCGTAGCCCTTTCAGAGTGGTGGTGGAGAAGCTACAGAGGGTGCATTGGTGAGGGTTCTGCTGGCTGGCATCATTGACCACACTAGACTTTTTCCCATTGATCTTGGTAGCTATGCTCCCCCCATTCACAGGGTCCGAGGTGTCGTTTTGTGGGTCGGGGCTTTCGCTGGTCAGGTCCATGGTGTCCCAGTCAGAAGAGCAATGATTCTGCTTGTGGGTGCCTAGCTTCAGGGGGCTGGTGCAGATGAAGGGGCACTCGTCACACTTATACACGGTGGTCTTCCCAGACAGGTGTATGTTCTCAATGTGCCGGGAGATGCTTCTTCGATGCATGGTGAGGAAAGAGCAGAAGGGGCACTGGAACCTGTTCATGTAGCGTCTAAATGGGATCCCTTTTGTCTCCAGCATCTTGTTATCCTCTTCAGACAGAAGCTGCTTAACCGAATCCCCCGCAGAGGGGTCACTGAGGTCATCCATGTCTTCCAGGTCATCCCCGGAGCTGCTCCCTCCAGAGTCATCCTCGTTGAGCATGCTGGAGTCCAAGTCTATGGCTGAGCTGGAGATGTCTGACACGGCGAAGGTGGACCTTTCAGAGAGGATGGAGGACCCTGTGCTGTTGGGGACCACTGCCTGGATCTGCGAATACTGAAACGCAGAAATGCCGGCGACCATCTTCAGAGGGGTGACAGCTGAGGAGCTGTCATTTCCACTTGCGCCATTGGTGGCCATGTCGGAGCAGGGTGGGCTTCTGGGAGAGGATGGTGAGTCCGACTTAGAAGACCCTGCACTTCCCTCCCCCTCTGATTGCTGAATGGTGGAGACAATCTTCACCATGTCACTGTGTTTGTCCATGACGTGGTCTGTCCAGCGGTCCCTGCTCAGAGCCTGGTAGTCACACCACTCACAGCAAAAGGTTGTCTTAGACTTCATTGTGACCGAGCAGGATTCGTCCAGGTCTTCGGGAGACTCCGGGTGCTCTTCCTTATGATGCATCCTTTGGTGTTTCAGGATCCTGGTTTTACGGGGAGATTTGTATGTGCAATACTGGCAGGAGTAGACCATGGAAAGGTCATTGTGTGTTATGATGCTAAAACATGGCGGCTCTGGGGCTTGGGAGTCCCCGTCGCCCTCAACAACGCCGTGCACCTTTCTGGTGTGGGCTGTCAGGAAGGATTTTGATCTGAAGTAACGGACACAGAATTTGCACTGGAAAAATGGAATCAAGGAATTAGCTGTTGGTATGGGTTTTTGGTGTCCCGATTCTGGAAAACAAAACAAAATCACCAATCAGTTTTTATCATGCTTTCTATTAATTCTATATTGTGTGTGGGTGTCTTTGGGTATTTGCATGTTCTTGTGTGTTTGTAGGAATGCGTTTGACTGTGTCTCTGTGTAGTCCCCAATTAGTATAAATCATGTTTCAGTGCTCAATTACACACTTTAAACTGTGCATACAATATGTCTTTACCCTTCTCTATTTTTTGAGGTTCATATTCTTTGTCCAAAGCCAAAGTATCCTCTTCCTCAACCTCCTCTACATCCTCCTCTTCTTCCTCCTCCTCGTCCTCCTTCTGGTTGGGGGAGTTCAGGGAGTCTGACCTGGACTGTTCTGGACTCCCATTATCCCCCACATCAGTAGGCTGCAGGAAGGCTGTGTGTACTTCCTGGATGTGGGTCTTCAGGTCATCGTGGGACTCGGCCCGGAAATCACAGCCATCACACTGCAGCTCCTCCATCACTGAGCGGACTCCAGTCCCTGGAGAATCAGGGAGACCTGCAGAGAACAGGAGAGAAAGTTAGCAGGGAAACCAGCGCTCTGGCAGCAGGTCTTCTTATGGACAAGGCAGAATTCAAACTGTCCATCAAATATGAATAACATGCCCTGTCTTAACCTAACTCTACTAAACTAAAGGCAAAAGTACGTTACGGTGGAATTTCGATCATTTCAATTTGACTTTTAACTTCAAATTCAGTCCACTGCAATTTTTACAGAGATTTAAGTAGCTGACCCCATTAACCCAAGACTGGTCCAAAAGATCTCACAAAACATGTCACGGCCAGTACAGAGAATTCTACAGATGCCAATATTACTCAGAACTCTAAGAAGATCTCCTTTTCTTGTCTTTTTTTCTGTTGCGATGGTTCCAAGAACAATGGCGAGGGCCGAGGAGGGATTACAGCTTGATTTGTTCCCTGTTTATTACCTTGGGATAAGCCCCAGCTGCAGCCCAGCAGCACACCAGAGCCTAGTCTCATATTTACATCATCCTGCCTCATCTGATGGCATCAAGCCCTATCAAATAAGATTGAAAGAATCCACCGAGAGAGATGAGGCTTTGCCTGAGCTAGCCTGCGGTCTGGGTGTGGTGGGGTTGCCATGCAAACGCAGCTGATAGAGTGGTAATGACAACTGCTTCTTCACAGCTGATGTGAACTATGAACTTACACAACATTCTAAACCAACTGCTGCTTAGTTACACTAACCGACTGTCAACTCGTAATATTTTGTCTTTGTTTCAAATGGGAGGCCTGCTAAGTAGGCTTCACTGCTCTTTAGTGTTGTGAGTCAAACATTCATTTTAGAGCGAGCAGCCCCATGGGAGTTACTGTATTTCCTCTTTGTGGTAACACACAGCCTAAATATGTTAGTCCTTGGTTTCCTCAAATGTTCTCATAAATAGGGCTGTTCAACAGATCAATGCATGGACGGAGCTGAGGCTGGAGCTTTCAGAATTCCCAAACTGCTGCCAATCTTAATCAGCCATCACAGCCTCCATTCATAGTGTCAGTGAAGGGAAAATACGTATTTCAGGGTGCTAATGAAACCGCCAGAGCCAGCGATTAGTATTGAGGAAATACACAACGGTGTGTCAGTGTGACAGATTTTTCATCAAGTGTTTTTTTTTCTTCCTCTCAAGTCCATTTTCTTTGAGCCGTGACACACAGAGGCGCATTCCCCATTAAAATGTAGCCAAACTCATCTGTATTCCAACAGGCCAAGGCTTGATGAGCACTTTCTAGAGGCTAAATGAAATCAGTAAAACAGCAAAGAAAAAAATAACATTTTACAAATATTCCATCTTCTTGCCACAGGTGGTCAGGCAAGGACATGAATATTTTGCCTGTATTCAAAGCGGATTAATGCTCAACACTAGCAGCAGTATAGCCCTTTGATATGTGCATAGTTCTGATTAATCATTTGGTTTAGTAAGGAAAACACATTTTCTTTTTTTTGTATGATGAGAGGTGATATTTCATGTGTTCAGTCATGTGACAAAAATAGTAAGACGAGAACTACCGCACAACTGTAATCAAATGTGCCTCACAATCAACCGACATCCCTGGGAGCAGAGGAAAGATTCCCCCCAATTCTGTGTTTACATACGACACTCCTGCATTGGTGCCTAACGATGTTCTGAAATACTCACATTTACAGCCAACAAACCAGAGGAACAAAGGACAAGCCTTCTCACCTTGGCAACAGAACGAGTTACAAAATACTCTAAAATAACATTTACTTCTGTAACATAACATTAAAAAAATACAATAAAAACTGCCTGCCTGCCATCTAACCCTCAGCCAGCCAACCAGGCCACAATCTAAACATTTTACCAGTCTACCAACCAACCATCTCACCAAACAGCCAAGCAATAATCTAACTAGTCAGCCTGCTGACCATCTGACCAGCCTGCCAGCCAGCCAGCCGACCATCTAGCCATCCAGCCAAGGTGCATCAGAACAGACGCTGCCAGTGTGTGCCTGAGCAGGACAGCCTGGCCAGGGAGCTCTTTGTTATTCAGGGTCAGGTTACAGCTTCATGAGAGGCCCCACCCAGGTCACATTTGGCAGCACACCGGAGATCGGAACAAAGTTACCCTCTAAGGCCATGTTCCTTGACATGGATACCAAGAGGATCCTTGGTATACGGAAAGGGGAGAAGAAGAAAAAAAACCTTGGATGGAACAGAACTCTGGCGAACAGCACAAGCATCCAGCCAATCTCCCTTGGTGTCTGTCTGTCTTCTTGTCTGTGTGTGGAATAGCTGTTGCGGTGCCAGGCATGAAGAGCAGTGGCTGTGTGAGACAGTGCAGTGCTTTCATCAGCTGGGCGGCCAGGGCTTCGACAGCCTCTGAGCCCTGCAGATCCTCTGAGCTTCAAGGGCAGCCATTTTAGGAGGCAGCTATGTGTGCTTAGGTGTTCAGCCAGTGCACAACATGGACCCACGATCTGATCCTCCTCCTACTCCTCCTCCTGCTGCTGCAGCCTGCAGCCCTGTCACTGGAGAGCTGCTGACAGAAATCTATCTGCCAGATGCACTGCGCCCAAGCCCTCTGCCCGCATAGCTCAGCAGAAAACACCTCGCACACTTGCCAGCCTGCCTGCCTATAGCTGGAGCGAAGAGCCTTCATTTCTGAGGGACATTATCTCCCACAGCATTCAAAAGGAACACTGAAACGTTTCGAGAAGGTCTGAGTGACGCCAGGCTAGCTATCTGACGACTTCTTCAAAGGCAGGAGGGAAATAAATAGCCTACATTTTGGGAACCGCCAGCTAAGCTCCACAAGGGGGTCTAAAAATGCAAAGCATGTCGGAACTTTTTTTTTTTCAGAGCTCAAAAAACATCTGCAGCCTTGGGCTGAGGGGTGGACGAGGAGGGGAGCAAGAGCTAGGAGCTAGGAGGGGGAGACTGAGGGGAGAGAGAGGAGGAAGGGAGGGAGGACAGAGGAAAAGCATGGCAGCATGACCCAGCCACCTGGGAGACCTTCCCCAGAGCACAGAGGACAAAGCCATCTGACTGGGCTCCCCAGATTCCAAAGTCTACTGACATTTGTTAATCACCAACCGGTCTCTCTGCATCAGCGATCGCTGCCAGCAGTCACACCCTCTACTCAAACTGCCCGACAGCAGCTGCTTGCTCTGAAAGAGGGCCTTTGAATAAGCCAGCATTAAGCTGATTAGGTGTACAGAGGTTTTGTCCTTAACCATTGGGCCACCATCTCATACAGTAGACAGAAGAGCGAGGCCAGCCGGCAGATTAGGCTACATTATGCGACAATGATAGACAACAAGTCACCGATTGATCTGATAACAGACACATATCCCTGTCTTGTAAATATGCAGCATCCTCAATTATTAATGACTGATTGATTGAAATACGCCGGCCTCATTTTAAAAACGATTGTGGTGGAGATAACATAAATTGATTAGATGGATAGAAAGAAAGAGAGAAACGGCACCCCAGGAAACAAATCAATACATTATTCCTTGTTTCACACAATGGGGTTTAGAAAAACAAGCACAAAAGGAGCTCAAAGCCAAAGTTTAGACTCTTAACTGACAGGGACGCCTCTACAGGCAGATGGAGATAGAGAGAGAAAGAGAGAGGGGGGAAGAGAGGGAGGAGAAAGATCCTATTGTCTCTTGAGGAAGAGAGGATAGGTTGCGTCAGCGTGTCTGGAGAATGCCGGCCTCTTGCACAAACAGAAGATAAAGTAGCAGGAGATCAAGATGGACGTTCCATCCTCTCCTTTTCAGTCACTTCCTTTCTGTCAACACTGACAATCACACGCATCTCACATTCCTGCACAATGTTAATATACATAGTGTCTACTTCAAAAGTTGGTGTTGAATATTGTATTGAGTCAATACATTGTATATAATGGCTTACTGTATTCCTATTGCTCATCAAAATATGCTCTTTGCCAGGGTTGAACCAAGCGTGCCTCAGGACTGTATACCATGTTGACTTATAAACAACGTTCTCTGAACACACTTCCTGAAAACTAGGAAACCATGACAACAGTTTACCTGGTATGTTGGTGTTCCAAACCCTCCTGTTCTCCTCTAAAAGAGAGCTACCATACATGATGATGAATTTCACTTCAGGTTTAACCCCTGAGTGTTACCAGAACATCAAAACATGAGTGTGGGGAATGCAAGCAAACTATGCACATCAAGAATGTGTTATGATTCCAGGAAGCAGGGTTTGAGGAATACACCTGGCTGCTGACAAGGCAACAGGCAACATAGAGTGCTTCAGCAAGCCTTTAGATGCTAGCTAGTTCCAGACCAGAGAGCTTTAGCTGGACTAGAGCTACTAGCTTGGTCCAGACTATCGTTTCACCTTGAGGCAATGTTGCTTGTTCAACTGGTACAACACTATGCAAGTAGTATTAGCCACTCCTGAGAACTATTAGTTAAAAGTTTCTAAATACGTGCTGTCTGAAAACATCAGATAGGTTCTGTCATTCACCTGGGACGTGAAACCATCTGTCTGATTTGTCTGTCAAGGGTGTCACAATAGCTAACAATACCATCACATGAAAGGTCATATTGACAGGAAACTTACAGCAGCGTTACGTTTCAGAAATTCAGCTATTTAGGTACAAAGCAGCATAGGGCCTCAGTGACAGCTCTGCCTCGGCTAACACACCAGGTCTCTGGGGTGTGTGTCCAAGCAGCCTCTGAGTTGAGAGGGCAGGTCTATGTAAGCTACAGCGGACTGGCCCAATCTAGCAAAAAACGGATCCAGGGGCAACAGGTAACTGTGTTGTGACAACGTGTGACGTCATCTGTTGGACTGCTCCACTCACTGTGTTGATATCATTAGAGGTGTGCCTCTCTTTTATTACTCCTGTCGAACTCTTCCATCTGTGCTCCAGTCTCTACCCTAAGCCAGAGGGCAGGGAAGTAAGACGATTAAACCTGTGTGTGTAGTATGGTCATATTCTGGAAGCTATAGAACACACGCATTAAAAGATGCGTGAATACACACTTGAACAGACATATGTTCATGCGCACACACAAGATGCAATGAAAAGAATACTGAGAGACATCTAAGATAGAAGACCTCCCAAATCACTTATCACGGTGTGGACTGCTTGATATGTCACCAGGCTTCCCAACCCAAAAAGGTCCTCAGAAGAATCTCCTGACGCACGCTTTGGGAGTTATTTTGGCTTCAAATTAGGAATGGTGCCCCCATGGTGCACACAAAGCTAAATGCAAGCTAACCAAAATAACCATCTGTAGTTGAAACCCACGGTTAGCTGGCTGGCAGTGGAGTTTCTATCTGTGTCAGTCTGTCTGGTTTAGGGCGGCTGTCTGGTTCATAGGGAGAGAGCTTGTCAGACTGTGACCTCTCTGACCTTCCTCCCGAGGACTGACTGACAGGCACATTCTCCACTGTCCTCTCTGCGTCTCTCAGGGAGACACGCTGACAGGTACTGCGCCAACAACAGTAGAGGAAGAGTTGACCCTCGTCAAACCCCGCCCCCCCCACCCCCTTTTTGGCCACCCTGTTCCTAAGATGCACCGAACGATGAACATTGAAATCATAATGGCCTATTTATTGATGCGAACCATACCCATGGTAAACAAATACATTCTCTGAAGAGTGCTTCTCATAAACCATGTCGGCCTACTGAAGATAACTGTTCTATAATAATAGAGTGTACTAAAGACTGGAGACAATAAACTCCTGGTCATCACGCTGATGACAGATAACACTTCCTCAAATGAGGATGATGAAATTATCATTTGACACTGCTCACTGGAAGAAGTCCCAATACATAAGAGCTGATATCGATTCCACCTGACAGATCAATGGGCTGGGCTATTCTAAATATGGAAGGATCAATAGCATGTTCCATAAAACTACCTAACCACAACATTTGGGCCTCTACTGCTGAGAGACGGGACGACAAAGGGATTTCACAGACATTTCAGATACTTTTGACTCACTTCGCATGACTCGTTTAGAGGAACTGTAAAAACTGACTCGTTTTCTTTCACAAAAGGTGACACTCCAACTTGACCTTCACGGCAATCTGTGACATTTTGGTGTCTCACGCATAAACAAACATAAACAGTCCAAAAGAGTCAAAACTAGAAACAACAAAAATAGTGGGATACTACACAAGAACATGTAGAGACTAGCAAAGGCAACAGTTGCCTTGTCACCATGGTGATGTGTTTTTAACCTCTTACCAAAATCTCAACCTTAGCTTGGATGAGAACACATCCTCTCACAGTCAAACTACTCGTCTCACAGCGAGACATGTACAAAGTACAACATTAAAATTACATACTACAGGAACCCCTGAAGAAACAGTGTCAAAAAATCTGACAGCAGTAATCTTCTTCACCACACAAAAAAACTGGGCTTTTATTTGGCATCAACTCTGTTTCAGGAAGCATATGGCCTGGCAAACTAGGTCAACCATTAACCAACTAGCATGGAGCTTCTCACAGAGCAATCTGCTGAAGGCGCTGAAACCAGCAGCAGCTCCTCTCTTCTGTCTGCCTGTCTGACCTTCACTGGTGACAGGCTGAGGAGGTAAACAGGAAAAGGAACCAGCGCACCACAGTAACCACAAGGCATTCTGGGAAAATGAGTCCAGCAGGTTTCATGTAAATGTCCTCTCTGATACAACATAGAGCTGCATGTGGCTTCCTTTCCGCACTGTTGAGCAACTGTTGAGGTTCACGTCTGTCTCACCTGAACAGCACAGGACAATAACGACACAGCGAGAGAAAGAAAGAGAGGGAGAGGGGGACAGAGAGAGGATTTTGATCGTTGAACCTCAAAGTGTCCTGCTGACGGAGAGCTTGAAGCCAGACTTGACTTGGAAAAAAATACCATTAGTGTGTGAAGCAGTAGCGTCAGTAGTAGCTACACTATGCTAATCCTGGGGAAGAGATGATAATTTGCTATTTGATGTCTGGGAATCCATACTGCAAGGTCAGGCTGCGCTCATGTCAGCCCTGTGGCAGATGGTTACCTGACATTACCCAGGCAGCCTTTAATACTTAATATCTCTTCCCCACCCCCACCTCGTCTCTTAACAGACCTGCCAACAAGACCAGACCAGATACAACCGTCTCCTTCCTCCATCAAAGAGAACTTCCTGCTAACTGCTCGTTCCAGCAAATCAAAAGCAGTGTCGTGGCCCAGTACAGGCAACCATGCTACGAGGGGGAGCGTTTGTGTATTTCAGAAAGCTCGGATTGTTCTTACTCCTTCAAAAACAGGAGAGCTCTGTTGTGACACAGAGCACTCGAGAGCAACGTCCTCTTGCACAAGGAGGCAACAGAGGAGCAGACCAGGAAGAGAGCTCCTCCAGTGACATGCCTGTGCTTTCATCTATAACATGTTGTCATGGTGAAACCCAGGGTGACGCCTTCGCAGGACTCTCATACACGTTCTATATGTCGTTAAGGCATCCGACACTGAATATTCTGTGATCTTTTCAGGTAAAAAATAAAGATTACTTTGACATGGCTTTCCAGTCAAACATGAATTCAGCTTCTGGCAACAAAAACAACTGACATAAATCAAATGTAAAAAAAACTATCAACAGAAACTCCCTGTGGTTTTGGGCTTGGTAGGACTTTCAAGGTTAGATAAGGGTTGGAAACCTGAAATTCAGGGAGAGGGTTCACTGTCTACTCTTCACAGCATTGCTCAACCTGTTTCAGCAAAGTCACCTCACTTGACTGCTCTCTCTCTCTATCTGTCTCTCTCTCTGAGCTGACAGAATTATCTTCTGCATCGCAGCAGAAGCTGAGGCCAGTGCAACACAGACAGTACTTCGTTTCACACAGAGCAGCAGCCAGAGGAAGAAGAGAGGACAGTGACACACAGTCAGGAGGATCATCGGCATGGTCATCCACCATTTTGTGATCCTCAAGGTCTGAGAGAGACTGGGCACTCCCGTCCCCCGGTCCCCCTCCCTACCCTGATAGCCTTGGTACTCTGCTATCTGGTTACACAGATGGGACTGTTTAGCTTAAAAGCAGCAGACCTTGCTAGCTAGCTGGGCCTGTTTCCTTTCTGGTTCCCCTGCTGTCATGGCTGCCAGGGAAAGCAGAAGTGAGATGGTTTCTGTGGACGGATGGCCGCCAGGCCTCTCTTCTGTCTTCTGTGCTGCAGCTGACGTTCTAGAAAGATCTAAGGAACATGTGTCCTAATATGGAGTTGCTGCTCAGGCTGCCTGGGAGGAACTCACAGCACAGGTTTAGCCGTGGTTTTGAAGAAACCATGCTAGGCTTTGAAGCCAAAACCCAAAACAAACACCAACTGTATCTGCTATTGGTGGTGATCACATGCTCTAGGTGCACTTCCTGCATTTGATGGTTCTCTGTGTGAGGTAATACACAGCAGGGAACAGCAAACTCGTCTTCCGCTCAACAAGCCAAAATACTTAACATAGGACCAAAAGGACCTTCTGACAATCCAAAGACAGTCTTCCACCATCACTACATCCACTGGTTCTATTTCTGATAGACACAGGAAGGGGTCTTCAGGATGGAGTCTCAGCAACAAGGTTAATTAAATATGCCATCCCAAAAAATGATTAAGTGCACAAATTAATTGCAAGCCTTGGGCAAGATTATTTTTACAATTTTATTTTATGGATGGAAAAAAAATTTACAAATGGAGGTATTTGGATTTCTCCTGAGGCTCACCCTCCCCTGAGCTGAGAAGAAACCCAGAGAAGAAGACTCTTTGGTGTTTCTATAGTAACAGGTGATCACACAAGGACTTTATTCTATTCTACTGTAGTTTGTGTTCTACTGTATTCTGGTCCAGAGAGACCCTAACTGTAGCCTGGCAAGGAGTTGGCACAGTATTAATCTCCAGTCAAATCCAGATAACAACATACAAACGTGGATTCCCCCAGTGCGGGTCAAATGCTGGGTCAAGGCCTATTGACTGAAGCTACAGAAACAGAGACGTGCAATGTTTCCAAGGACAGGTCTCGGAGAGAGACCAGGAAGTGCTTTTCCACAAAGACAATTAGAACAATTAGCTGTAAATTCTACGCGCCATCTCTGTAAGGTCACCATTTCCTGGTTTTTGCAAACCTAATTGGCCATTGGTTTGGTCAGATTTGACTAGACCTAGGGGGAGAAACCCAAAACATATTCAACACGTGTGCTAATTACACAAGGGTTCCTATACTGCTGGACTCACACAGGCTAACGCTCATTCAAACCAAACACGGAAACTTCCCCATTCACTCCAGATATAGGTCAGAAGTTTTAGAAAAAATCCCAAACACACCTTTTATCGCAGGCCTGCATTTGGACTGAACCAATTCAAGAGGATAAACTATGTATGACAGCTAGCTCATGGGTAGGAATAGAGCAGATTTGTCATAATGACGTCCTTTGGATTTTTGCCAGAAGACAAACGAATTACTGTCTTTTCAGCTTCCCTGACCTAGCAGAGACTATAGTTTCAGAGAGGCTGGGGTTACAAGCTGGACTGGAGGGTCACAGAGGGAGGGAAGGAGGGAAAGAGAGAGAGAGAGAGTAAGAGAGAGAGAGAGAGGGGGGGGGGGGACAGAGAAACACATTGGGTCTGCTCTTACACACTGGTAAAAAAAAAAGTAATTTAATATTCAGACTTTAAGCCTAACAACTTTACAAAGGTGATTTTATTATACTTTGATACGCGTTGTATTTGGGCACCCCTTCAGAAAGGCAAGAACCTCATATCACACTGATCTTCAAATCTCACTCTCAGTTTCATGTGGCATGTAGTGAAACTGAGCGTAAGCTCGCGACATCCCTATGGTTTACCAAATTCGTTTCTGACCAAAACCTTTTGAGGCAATACAGTCCATACAACAAGTCTGTGATGGAAAGATGAGCGACCCATCCATATGAACTTACAGCCAGCGAGACCTCCTTTCCAAGCCCTTAAATATGTAATGGTCCTTGGACAGCTCCGTGTGCCTCTGAGGCCAGGCCTGTGGAGAGTCCTGCCACAACACCACTCCTGTTCCTGCTCAATGAAGGCCTTGTCCATAGCCACCAGACTAGACCAAGGAACGGGCGTCTCCGTTTTTTTTCCACAGTGGCCTGGCGGCCCATTGAGCAGGTTCAGAGACTCCAGACCAGGGTAGGGTTGAGTGGAAGAAGGAGTATGGATCAGACTGATCAGACGGATAAGATCTCCAGAAAGACAACTTTGTGAGAACTTTGTGCCAGAGCATTTTGAGATACAATTTAACTTGAGCATGTAATATTGCTAATTACAGTAACAGACAAAAAACACAAAACGAATTAGCTCTAATAAGGGCCAGGATATATGAAAGCCAGCTCATGAAGACAGAGAGAGAAAGTGAATGAGTAATGAGTAAGAGAGACATTGCCACCATAGTGGATCTTGGCAATAGACCAAGCTCCAGAACTAGAAAGTCACTTAAACAAGACAGATACCCTTTTTCCTCCCTACAATGGGTCTATGTGATCACCTTTCATTATCACCTTAAGTTAAACTATAATAGCATTACCTCAAGAGTGCAAATATATGGCTGCAGCAAAACAACAGAAGAATGGTGGACAGAGTAGCTAGGCAGCCTAGCAGCCGCCCAATATTGACATAAAGAACTTGCCTAAAATAGGGCTGTAGTGTCTATGTGTGTGTACCAGTAGAGGCTACATCTAAGAAGCCCATGCACCATGTCCAGAAAGTGCTCACTGGAGCATTGCAATTGTCTTTTGTGTGTTTCTCCAGCCACTGTCTACTACAGCCTAAGGTACACTTCAAGAGGAGCAGTGAAGTGCAGAGTAGTGCACTTGTGTGTGTGTGTGTGTGTGTGTGTGTGTGTACTATTTGTGTGAGAGAGAGCTTCATAACCACTTCCTCCCCGTCCAAACATCAGTAAACTTGCATATCCTTCTAGTTGTCTAATCCCAACCCCCTACCGCCCTAAATTCAAAATGGATTCCTCTTGATGTAATCCTCAAATACCTTCCAAATACCCTGTTATGTCATGTTTTTTACAAAGCATCCAAGCTGTTTCCATTTATGATATTCAAACATGAATGAAAGATCTACTATCAATATTTATTCATAAGGTAAATGTCATCTAGTATTAGGAGATAGTTTTCTGGGTCCTATTTCTACAAGAGGGTACAAATATTTGGTCACTCTTACAGTTAGGGAGCTGTCATATCTGTGCTATGGTCTAGCATCTAGCTTCTAGGACCTGGGTCGTATCTCCTCTGCTCTGGTTGACTTACGTAATTGTAAACACCTGAAGTTCTGTATCGTTTCAAAGGGTAACTGGGATCCATTCCGTCATTTACAAATCTGGATTCAGTCGCCTACTGAATGGAACAGTATCGCTGGTTAGTATCCCCCATGCCACACACTGGAGAAACTGAACTAGAAACGACCTTTGACCCTGGCCCTGCACTTGACTAGTCATGTGGAATGCATGTGAGCTACAACCTCCCAGGAAAAACATTTGATGAAAACACATTGGGTTAACTCACCCTATGAATTACTGTACTATTACCACGCTATAACACATCTACCAAGTAGCATGATATCTAAATAAGTCCCATCCATAATGGAGGTCGAGGAACTATGAAGTCTAGACGTCTGAAGATGACATCTGTAGCAAAGCTGAGGCTGACGCTGAGGAGGTATCTAATGGCCTCATTCCTCTGGTGTTTCCACCTCAAAGTTCTCAGAAGCGTCTTCATTCTGAGAACCTGTTTGTCCTGACAGGAGATAAGGAGCTCCAGCCACCATTTTGATCACTCCTCCTCCACCACCTCCTCCTCCTATTGCTCCCAGCCACAGTTGTCGCAGTCAGAGTGTGTCTAGCTCAGTCTCCTTGTCAGCAAGATTTCACAGTGGTTGGAGGAACTGCAGAGCCACGCACTTACACACACTCACATACACACACCTCTGTTTCCTCACTGATATGCCTCTAGATGGACCACACTTCTACATCAGATTCGTCATTATGTAAATTTGCTTGTTATTCAATCTTACTGTTCAACCCTCAAGTGTTTAGGCTATTCAGTATATTCTTAACTCTTTATTTTATGGATTCATCAAAAGACGCTTGTTTGTAATCAACCTAAATACTGTAATCAATCAAAAATAGTTGGAACATTGTAGGCTATTTAACAAGTAGGCCTGCCAGTCATATCATCACTAATGTGTAACCATTTATAAATGTACCCTAAAAGTGAACAAATCATAAAATTTTAAGGCATAAAATGAAATTATCATTAGAATCTTTCAAATAACGTTTGACCTACACATAAAGACCCCTTCGATTCTAAATCTCGTATAATAATTGAACATGATAAACTTCGTTGGAGAAACTCAATAATATCTCAATAACTTCATGAGGAACTTATTTCAACAGTTCGCTTCTCTCAGACTTAGTAGTATGTGAAGCACTTTGTTCAACACAACTGACCAGAGGGGTAAAATACTGCATTATTCAGCATTAAGATTCCCATCTCATTCATAAGTCAGACCCTCTGAAGCAACATTATTGTCCTCTGAGAACCAACCACATCCTGCAGCGTTAGACCAACAACAAAATCCCACGAAAAAGTTTTTTTTTAATTAGTTGCAATATTATATTATAGAAAAGTGCCAGATCAAAGAAGCATTTGATGACATTTAGGCCGTCACCTCCACCGTATTTTCGTAAAGAATCTACACCACAAAAATAACTAACCACGCTTTGAAAGCCACTCGTCCATGTAGACTTTCAAACTAATCCAAGATAAGCCGTCTGATATTCGGAATGACGAGAGTCCACCTTTGTTCTGGCGTGAGGACTCCAGTCTGACTTCAGGCTCTCCTAGGAGCTTCATCTGCCTTCCTCCATTTTATGGTGAAGCCCCACAATGACATACCTGACTTGAGAGCACTGACAGCAATACGCATCCAAAACAGCCAGGACGAGCAGACGTTCAGAATCAACCATACACCAAAAAATAAAGTAAAACTGATATGAATTGTATCTCCATCCACCTAGATAGGTCCGATCACACGGAGAACACCATTAAATCCAAGGATATACGGTTTTAATTGAGGGAAGCCGTTGGGAGCGCACGCTGGACATGGCTTTTTAGTGGGTGTCTGGACGTGGACCAGAGGCGATGCCAGCCAGGCTGTCGCTAATGGAGGCTCAGCTCCCTCAGCGCTGGCTGGGGAGTGCAGAGCAATCCGTGCAATGGCTTCTCTCTTTGGAGCCACAGCAACCCACAACAACACGGCAGAAGGACAGACGTTAATTCCCTGACCAGACACGCTAGAATAAACTCACCCTGGTGCCGAGACTGGCAACACACACAACCTTCTAACCATGTAACCGCTTCCTTCTGGATACTTTGAAGAATTAAAGAAGCGACAGATACTGTAGCTACGCGAATGGAAGCTTGGTAGAATACTGTTGGGTCGCGAGAAGACCCAGTCGACTTGGACTACACGGGTGCCCGCGACGCTTATACTCGCACGAGTCACCACGGCAGCTCCTAAACTAAGGCAAGGGGATAAGCTCTTTCCAGGTCACTCACGAGGCGCTCTCCAAATTCCATCTAGCATTACGACGTTCTCGTAGATATCGAAACCCCTAAGCCGTGATCTTCACAATGAGGAAATTACGGTAAAACTCACAGGTAAGCTACGTCTTCTCCAGAAGAAGCGATCTTCCCAAAAGTTGTCCTGTCCAGTATTTCATGCGTGTTCCCGGTCTAGTAGTGGATGATCGCCATCTTTCCTGCTTCTGCTTTGCTGCAGCTGCAGATGACCTGAGATCCGTCTGTCTCTGAATAATGAGCAACCACACAGTCAAGGAAGACAATCTGCAAAGCAGGCTACACAAAGAAGTTTGGGAGACTAGCAAGCACCAGAGGGTGCACAAGAGTTTTCGATGAGACGACACGGCATCAGGATGGTCAACGTGTGTATCCTGGAAGCAGAACATCCTTCATGTAGGCACATTTACAACACGACCCAGCAAGCGTCTCAATGGCCGTCCTTAACACATAGACGTGCATGTTCTGTAAGAGAATAAAACTATACAGTAGCCTATCCAAACGCCCCCGACGTTATCGGGGTTAACTGCAGTTCACTATGCTATGGACTCGGCTTTGGTCCTGATGCTGAGTGACAAACCAAACAGAAAAACATACCAGACAGAAAGACAGACAAGCTGTTAGACAGATCGACAGACAAACTAGGCTAATAAAAAATTTAATGAGGAGATGTCAAATGTGATTTGCTCTCACGTGTGTGTATTATTGATGTGTTATAAGCACTGATGAACTCAAATGACTTCAACTGATGACGATAGGCTAGGCTAAGCTAGGCTATACCCAAGGAGCTCCATGTTATGATAAACTTGCGGTTCTGACCAACAGCCGTGCTACCACTGTGTCACTGACCCTGGTCCACAAGCTCAAGAACAAAGACAGCAGCCCAGGACAAAAGAGAAGGAAGCCATCCTGATGCATCTAAAGCAGAGGAGAAAGGGGAGGGGATAGGGGGAGGAGGTTAGGAGAAGGAGAGAGGGAAGGAGAAGAGGGGCAAGGATGACTGACTCGAGATCCATCGGCAGATCAAGGAACTTAATGGAATTGAAGTGCACTTGTCCTTATGACCCATGACCCCGGCTGAGCCGCTGGGTTGTTAAGTGTGTGTTCGTCTGTATGAACAAGTAGAATATGTTGTCTGGGTTTTCCAATGCTGTGTTGAGTGTTCCATGTTACCTTGAGCTCCTGCAATATTTGTGTGCTTCTGACCGATATGAATGGGGCCGTATAGAAGACACATCTGGGATTAGAAACACATTAAGGAGCACACGCTACTCATGAATAATGAATGCATGATCCTTCCTCAAAGTTGTGATAAACTGTTTCTTCATGTAGCTTACTGTAACAAGTTGTGTTTTGACAAAAATTTCTGAGATAACAATTTCCCTCTGTAGTTTTATGTTGACTCCACTGCACGTCGACACATTATCTAAGTCCTAACACATTTATTTGATTTGACCTTAATTTAACTAGGACTAGTAGAGTCCTTCGTATTATAGACCTTTTTGTATTGTCAGCACATACGATATTTTAGGATAAATCCACTTTAAATGATCTTTTAATGCATACAAGATTACGCATTACATCTACATACTAGTTCAGAAATAAACTGTGACAAGTGATTAATATAATTCATATATAAAAGTGACGTGAAACCCTAACCCTTTTCACATTACTGTACGTGGGGCAGTAATTGTTTTATGATTTATCCCACAGACTGAAAAATGTAACCATGTGTCATGTAGAAATACCACATTAGTTAATAATGCTTGACGTGCTGAAGTCATTTCTCGTTAGACCTGGGGTAGTGAATGATGAATTTGTGTTTGGCAGGGCGTGTTGGTGGATTCAAATAAAACGACTTAGACTGAATAATACATTCACATATCTCACACCGTATGTAATATATTCTGTATATTTATTTTCCTGTTGTGACACAGCACCTGATGGGTGTATGGATCTTCTTATCACTGACCAATGAATCACAACAGTGCTGTAGTCCATGTCTTACCCAGACATAAACCATACACCAATGAGAAAGTCCTGTAGACCCCCTATAAAATACCACGTTGATCAAATTCCCACTAGATCATATTAGACTGCAGCACAAAATCCTATTGTACGCTGAGAGCTGAAGTAGGACAGGTTTCAACATCCAGACCAAGCCTGGAGATGTAGACAGAGTGCAGTGGGTCTTCAAGGACTTATTGAGACTTTTCATCCTGACCTGTGCCAGGGAAACCAGGCCCCATGAAACCTCCTCTCCTGGTCCCACTCCTACAGCGAGGCAGATGGGATCTGAAGCAAGTCCTCCTACCACAGATATGTCCTGCAGTATGCCAGCCCTGCTTCAAACCCTGCTGAAGGTGATGACGTCTGAAGCCACACGTATACTTCCCAGCACTCCGGTCAGGGGCGGTAACACTGGTGAGTGTGTGTGGGGTGGAGGGGCTGGTTAAGTTGGGAGGATGGCAGGCAACGCACAGTTGGTGTATCGACATTCCTGTAGTCTGCATTCTGGTGTGTGTGTGTGTGTGTGGAGAGAGGGAACAGGGTGGGAGGAGGAGAGAAGCTGGTTAGGGTGAGCAGCGTAGGTGTAGTCACATTCCTGTTTGCATACTGGCATATCAAGCTCAGAAGAAGTATGGCAGTTTGTGAGGGAAGAATGGATTAACTCACCTGACACCCACTTCCTGGCCAATCCAATTGTTTTTGGAGGTGTCTGTATCGGTGTGTAGTGTGGACTGAAGGAATGTGCCGGGATGGTCCTCCCAACCTTGTGTGTGTGTGTGTTTGTCAGAGAAAGAGAGTGCGTAAGTGTGCATGCCTGTGTAGATATGTGTGTGTGTGTGTTTGTGACAGTGAGTCCCAGGGGTGCCGGGTTTATCACGCTGCTTGGACATATGGCTTCTGCAACAAATCTGATTAATATGGGCGGACCAGGACAGACTGCACCGGGACAACCCAAGCTCGCACGCTCTGCTGCCAACCCTGCCAGGACTTCCTCCAGTGCAGCTAAAAACAGACAAGCACACGTCATGGACTCAGATGGTGCACCGGTGGGAATACGGGGGGGAGGAGCGGGGGAGGGGGAAATGGGGAGGGGTGGTATTAGATGGGGGGAGGTTGGAACCGGGAGGGGTGAGGAGTATCTGGAGAAAGAGAGGAGGCAATGGGGAAGGGGGTTGAAGAGATAAGGGGTTGGGAGGAAGGTGTAGGGCTAGGCAAGTGTCGTTCAGGTCAACGGAAAGAGGAGAGGAGGAAAGGAGCCAACCAAGGGGGGAAGGGAGGGAGGATGAAAGCTGCCAAGTACAGCACCTGTTCACAGACCCCCCGACCCATTCCCCCCTCCCCCCCTCCCCCAACAACCCACTTCATGCATGTATCTATGTATGTGTTTGAGTACGTTCAGTCGGTACATACTGCAGAACTGCTCTGAATGAGAGAAAGAGAAAGTGTGCCTGTGAGCTGGTGTCTGTGTTTGTGTGACGTCTGTGACTGTGCGCACACATTCATCTGTGTGCATTTATGCCAGTGTGTGTTCCCTGTTCTGTCTTAAATGCCTTGGAGTGTTATTTAACAAGTGAAAGACACAATAGCCTAATTCTTTTGTTTGAGAAATGGATCAAACCAGACAGTAAAGTGATAACCATTATAATCAACCTCATTGTTATCATGAGCGAAGTTGTTATTATTCAGCTCTGTTCGGTGTCAGGGGAGGAGGGGAGTTGATGTCTAATATCTCCTTCTTCGGAGATGGGACGGGGGCCAGGGGCCGTACCAGTAGATCTCTCGACATCCAACACTCCCTACCCATCATCAGTCAGTCCAGTTATTTACAATCCAGACACACTGCGTCAAAAAATAGGTACACAAGGTGCTTTTCCATCGTGTGTAATACTTTTCCGTACTGCGCAAAGAAGCATTTTTGCACGTCAATATATAGAGTTTAAGAAAGAGTTTAAGTAAAGAATTTTCAGGCTCTTCAGGTTTGAGCTTGGGTGGTGTTGGGTGTTAGAATATATGTGTTTTATTTTTGTTCTCAGATCAAACCCAAACAGTCTGACAGCAGCTTCAGGGGCTCACTTATCCACAAATTGAAGACAGAAATTGTTGGGACGAACAATGGTGGATCCTGCTGTGTAATTTGTATGCAATCTTAGAAAATCTTTTGAATGACAATAAAAACAGGATGGGTTTTGAGGTTTGCCTTCTGATTTGTTTGGGCAAACAGAAAAAAGCATCAAGTTATGGATGAAAATTGCGACTTGAAGGGGTTAACTTCTAAGAGGTAGGAAGTGTATTTGATAGACATTCAAAGTTGCCTGCAGGGTATTCCTTTGCAGGCATGAACAATCGGTTAAAAACTCACAATGTTCAGGATACAAACATAAAATAGAAAGTGTTGTGAAAGTAAAGTAACACCAAATCATACAAGTGTGGTGAAAGGAACAACAAACCAAAATCACACTTGTTTGAGAATTATAATAATGGTAACACATAACATTGTACACCTACGTAAAATAAACCCGAATAAATCCATCATCCTCTTAGCCTCTACTTCTGGTCATTCACAAACATTAACAGTGATCCTTTATTGTCTACATTTTCACTGAATCTACACCCCTTTTATCTATATTATCTATCGACCCCTGAAAACCCCTTAGTTATAACAGTTATTATAATGCTACCAAGATACAGTCCATGACTGAATCCACCTGCAGGTTTCAGGAGACATTGTCATGTCCCTCAGCCATTATTCAGTCAGACTCCGGCGTTCTAAACAGGACTGGGACCGTTCCGGAATGGAGGGTGTGGCTGCCAGACATGACATTTGCATAACACTTACACATCTCATTTTGGATGCCGTGATGCTGCAATCAGGAGGCGTTGTCAACAGAGTGCCGTCTCTCCTAGGCTGAGCGATGAAGCTGCCAGGGTTGCTTACCCCTCCTCTTCCTCACAGCCGTCCCAGCTGCAAGTGCTGGAGGGGGTAAACGTAGTCCTAGTGTGTTGTTGCAGTAACCTGTTGTTTTTGTGGTGCTGGACGCTTGTTTATGGGGAATTGTATGGGTTGATAGGTACATTTTCTGACCTGATGGAAAGACTATCTCTGTTAATGTTATTAGTCATTAGATCCCTAGTGTGGACGTGTGAGGAAAAAAATATGTACAATTAAAAATAGTTTTCTCCACCAAGGTACAAAGGAAAAATGTGGCCATATTTGATCCCCCTGTAGATGAGAGAGAAATTAAGAGAGGGCAAGAAAGAGAAAGAAACAAAGAGAGATGGAGAGAGATGAGAAGAAGACCAAAGGAAAGAAGCGGCCACCAAATTCCATGACAGTAAATAGCTAAGTTGGTTAAAAGTTTTCCTCCTTTACACATCCTAATTCCCCCAAAAGTACACATCTCAACACAGACATAGA
>NW_025813895.1:0-76042 GCF_021917145.1 Hypomesus transpacificus
GTTCGTTATGGACAAACCGTGTCTAGCACAGAAGTCCAACAACAAAACACCACTCGGGTTCAGATCGGGGGGGCCGTTCCTCCCAATCACGCCCCTCCAGGTCTCACTGTCATTGCCCACATGAGCATTGAAGTCCCCCAGGAGGACGAGGGAATCCCCAGGAGGAGCGCTTTCCAGCACCCCCCCCAGAGACTCCAAAAAGGGTGGGTACTCTGAGCTGCCGTTTGGTGCATAAGCACAAACGACAGTGAGGACCCGTCCCCCCACCCGAAGGCGGAGGGAGGCTACCCTCTCGTCCACCGGGGTGAACCCCAATGTACAGGCGCCGAACCGAGGGGAAACCAGTATTCCCACCCCAGCTCGACGCCTCTCACCAAGGGCAACTCCAGAGTGGAAGAGAGTCCAGCCCCTCTCAAGGAGACTGGTTCCGGAGCCCACGCTGTGCGTCGAGGCGAGGCCGACTATATCTAGCCGGAAACTCTCTACCTCGCGCACCAGCTCAGGCTCCTTTCCCGCCAGCGAGGTGACGTTCCACGTCCCTAAAGCTAACTTTTGCAGCCGAGGATCGGACCGCCAAGGCCCCCGCCTTCGGCCGCCGCCCGTCTCACACTGCACCCGACCCCCATGACCCCTCCTGCGGATGGTGAGCCCACTGGAAGAGGGTCCCACGTTGTCTCTTCGGGCTGTGCCCGACCGGGCCCCATGGGAAAAGGCCCGGCCACCAGGCGCTCGCCATCGAGCCCCACCCCCGGGCCTGGCTCCAGGGGGGGGCCCCGGTGACCCGCTTCCGGGCAGGGGCAACTGAGAACCATTGTTGTATTTCTTCATGGTTGGTTTTTTGAGCCACTCTTTGTCTGGTCTTTCACCTGGAACCTGTTTGCCTTGGGTGACCCTACCAGGGGCATGAAGCCCCCGACAACATAGCTTCCAGGATCACTAGGACACGCAAACCCCTCCACCGCGGTAAGGTGGTGACTCAAGGAGGGGAAAAATAACAGACATAGAGCTATAAAAAAGAGAGTAAAACGAAAACATAAAACATAGATAATACAGTGCATAAAAAGTATGAAGACTTTTGTGCCAATGTAGTCTTAAGTTCCAAGTAATCGATAGCAGCTCTTTAGAGGGTTGACCAGGGCCTCTACTATTCAGTTCTCAGACTTGTCCAGTCGACACATGAAACCATACATCAGTTGTCTCAGGAGTGCCTTACAGGTTGGTACGTGCTTAGACAGAAACAACTGACCAGCACTATGCCACCTAGGCACATTAAGTAGCAATCTAAAAGCATCATTGAAACCATACATCAGTTGTCTCAGGATTGCCTTACAGGTTGGTACGTGCTTAGACACAAACAACTGACTAGCACTATGCCACCTTGGCACATTAAGTAGCAATCTAAAAGCATCATTGTAGGCTACTTTCAGTATCTGTATACTCCTTTACCTGTACATAGACCACAAATGAGCAGTGTACAATGGTGTTATGTAGGTTCTAAACAGGGAACATTTAACTGAATCTGAGCACATAGAAAACGTCCTTAATAACATACTGGCCTGAGAATATATTTGACAGCGCTGTTGATACATATCGTTGTCATCTGTCCAATCATCAGAAATGACATGGCAGATATTTTATTTCCTCACAAACACCAAGGGGACTGCCAGATAAATAAAAGGTAGGGAAGGTTAATTTCCTGTCCTGATTACTTCTGACTATCATTATGTGGCTTTTCTTTGCATTATATTTTATATCATGATCTAAGCCATACTGAGAGCACACCCATAGCATCTGTTGCAACAGGCTGAGTGGAACCAGATAATCTGCGTACATCAGATGATTGACAATAGATTCACCAACAAGACAGCCTGTATTTGTCTTATTCAGCTGGCTTGATAAGTCGTCCATATCCATATTAAACAAAAAGGGAAATCAAATTCCTCCTTGTCGAACTCCGTTACCAACATGGAAAGCAGCTGATACAACATTGTCCCATTTAACATGAAAAGTTTGATTTGCATACCAGAACACCAAAATCCTCACAAGAGGTTTAGGGAAACCTCTCGCTATTAGCTTCATAAACAGTTTTTCATGACAAATTCGATCGAAAGCTTTGTAAGCATCAATAAAGCATAAAAATACAGATGAATTAAGACTTGTGTACCTGAGACAATCTCCTTCAGAGCATAGATACAGAGATCAGTACCATGTTTTCTTTTAAAACCAAACTGATTTTCTGCAGTCAGAATATACATTTCCAATTTCAATCAAATAATTCTCTCAAACACTTTAGACAAGATACTGGCCAATGCAATGGGTCGATAGTTGTGTAGCCCGGGTGGTAAACATTTCTGTTGAAACAATCCTATTACATAAATATAAAAGTTTGAATACATAATACTTAAGTTCATAGTTTAATAAATAGACTTTAAGGTTTGAGAGTATGATTTTGATTTGATGAGAAATGCATATTGTTCATGTTTTACTGAATACAGCATTTGGAAATGTATATCTGTTGTTTAAAAAACGCATGTTAAAATGTACCGGTTACAAATATGAAGAGAGTAAGATGAATGTTTTGTGAATCTATGTTGTTGCTTTAATTTTGATTATGATGTTAAGCCAATCCGGTTTGAGGTCAAAGGGCAGGGTAACACGGGAAGTTGGGGTAGATGAGGTTGGAGTAGAAAAAGACAGAGCGAGCGGAGGAGTTGGAGGGAGAAGAAAATTGTAGCGTACGGTAAAATACCAAGAGTGAAGATTTTATATTATCATTAGTGGTGTTATGTTTATATTGTTGGGTGAATATCTCAACCAACAACAATAACCCAGAAAGAGGAGTTTGGCTGTTGGCGGTTTTGGATTAAGCACGGGCTTTGCCGCCAGACTAGCGACAGCGAGTGCCAGGTTGGAGCCGGTGGAGGTCGGGATTGTCGTCGTCCTCAGTCTTCTTCCTGAGTTGGTTCGTCTCGTAAATCCACGAGAGTATTTGGTCGGTCTCTCCTTCACCTGCTGCCGCCCTTCTGCCGCAGTGCGTGTGCTACCGCACTGCTGATCCGAGGTACCAGCTCCTTGTTATTTTGTGCCATCCTGGCGAAACAGCCATTTTGTTTACGGCTACAACGCACACGAGCTACACTCAGGCCTGCACCGTAGAACTGTACTGAATTAAGGTATTCGTGTAGTTAGCATTGCCGGCTAGTTTGTATTGTGTGTCCATGTGCATTACGATGTCATGTAAATGTTGAACCAATAACTGAAGAACTGATTTTTTGTCTGAAGTAAATCTTTCCTGTTTTTGTTTAACAGTTGGTTGTATTGTTTTTTTCATATGTTAAATTGGTTTAAGTTAGTAACAATTACTAACGAACTCAGGTTAGCCACCTCTCATTACAAATCCACCAAACTAGAGAGGCGCTACAGTTGTCTATGCTGTTCAGTTTACCAGCCTTATCTTTAACAACAGGCACTAACAGTACTGACATAATAGAGTTCGGTAGAACACCATGAACCATAATTCCAGTGAGACACATGGCTAGAAATGGACTGAGTCTATAACTGGCATTTTTTAGATGCTCTGCAGAAATGGAATCCATACCACAAGCTTTGTTGTTGTCTAGCATGTGGATGGCATCATAAATATCTACTGATCTAACTATCAAGTCTGCAGAGATACCTTTATATTGATTATCAATTCTCACTGTGTTACTTTGAACACAATTAAATAGTTTACTGTAGTGCTCATGCCATAGATCAGCAATCTTCTCTGGACAACTAACCCCTTTGATATCAGAAGGGAGGGGAGTTCTGTTATTATTTATGATCTTGACCTCCTTCCAGAAGTCAGTAAGATTGTTATTCTGCATCTTTCTGGCCAGCGAGTCTACTCTCATTGTGTTTTCATTTCTCTTAATGAAACGAGTGCATATTTAAATCTAGCATTTGTGAGGTTTTTGTTATCAAGCAGCACTCCCTGTCTGGGTCTGCCTGCCTCTGACCAGACTCTAAAGGCTTCTCTAGCAGCAGCATGTTGCTCAGACACAAACTCATTCCAGACAGGCCGTGCGTTAGGGACCTTACTCTTGTGATTAATAAAAGGTTCACTGGAAGCATAAAGACATTTGACAATATCATCATACATGGCACAGAGCTTTTCAGCATGATGTTTATCCTTGCAGTTCATATCCGTGCACATTAGGGCATCCCTAGAAAATGCAACATCACTATGTAAGCTGTCAGTTAATAGAGAATATCTGTGCCGAACCTCTTTGGTCAATTTTGACCAGTCCAGTTTTCTTGGGGGGCCAGCAACAAGGGTACAATCTCAACATTTAGCAGCATAGCAACTGGTATGTGATCAGTGGTGGCCAGCCCATAACACATCTCTATACTTTCCAGTGAGTCATGAGCATCGGCTGTGGTTACAATATGGTCTAGCCAGGAAGTTGTGTGCCACGTTTCACTTATATAGGTAAAACTTGTATCAGGCAATAACGCTTGATATAATTAATTTAGTTTCATTACAGAACTGCTGCAGATGTTGTGCGAATAAACGCTTATCTGACATTTCAGCATTAAAATCACCCATGACATAGACACAACATGAACTATTGTCCTCTATGAAGGACTGAATAAAAGCTAACCTGTTCTGAAATTCATCCTCATGGTCATAGGATTCATATGGTGTGTACACATTTACAATAGTAAATTTATTTTCATTGTGATTAAACTCCAACCCAATAGCCCAGTCAACGTTAAGCCACACCACCTTTACCGTTGGGTCATATTTTATGTTCCACAGTATAGCTACACCACCAGCTATCCTCCCACAAACCATTCTCATGCTGAGATTGGTAGTGGACTCTCCAGCACTATGAAACATCTTGTGTAGGGAGTTCAATTTGTCCAGATCTTGCTTGGCCATCCAGGTTTCTTGAAGGCAGACAATGTCACTCTCGTCCAGCAATGTGTCCACCACCAAACGTCTTGATCTATCAGCAGCAGTATGTCCTACTCGGAGGCCACGAGCGTTGTAGGATACAACCCGCATTAATGATCTACCACGGACCCATCAGGGCAGCTGGCCGGTGTGTCTGTCTCCCTGGTCTCTACATATAGGCCTACATTCATCCCAGCATCATGACTGAGCTGAAGCTCGGTACCCTGAGAGTGGGGGGTATGCTCTGGTCGAGCTTTTTTGAAAGTATAGACCAAGGGTAATTACCACACCACAACTGTCCCACCATTACCCATAGGTGGCGCTACATTCCACGCCCTAAAGCACAAAGGCTTTCTGGAATGGATAGGCTAACCAAGCCCCCTCCCTTCACTCCTTGGGTTGAAATAAAGGCCCTTGTGGATCTTGATGGTATTATATTTCAGATTTGGTATCCCATTGGTAATTCTGCAGCATAGATTTTTCTATACAGTTCCAATTTGTCAAGAATATACATTTTTCAATGGTTCGCAATGTTTGGAGGAATCCGCCATTACTGCTTGCAGTTATATTTAGGATTCCTCCGTCAGGAGGAAACCTATTGTTATTGTTAGTTTTATTATTATTATTATTCTTGTTCCATGGAAGTCAATGGCAGCCCCTAGAACACTTCGACAACTTTTTGTGAAATTTGGCACACTCATTAAGGACAGTTGATTCTATACCTACACCAAGTTTCATGTCTCCCATTAGACCACTCCAGCGCCACCAATGGGTCAAAGTTGGACTTGTGTTTACACACGCAACTTTTGAACCGTATGACCCATTTTCAAAAATGAGGTACCATTGGATTCCCTGGTTCAAGCCGAGTTCAACGCACCCCATGGCGTCAATTTCCGGTTATATAGATTTTCCGCTACTTCCGGTTTTATCAAAAACCTTTGAAAGCCTACTCCTCCTACAATTTTTGTCATATCTTCTTCAAAGTTACCAGAGATGATCTTCAGACCAAGCGTCACAAAAGTTATCGAAAAGAATTTTGATCCTCACAACCGTTTGTCCGGTACAGCCAATCAAATTCATCAGAAAAGCCGCCAAACAGGATGTGAAGTCCTGTCTCAGCAAATCTTTGAGATATCAACACGAAACTTGGTATATCGATGGAAGACACTACAACATGTTACCGTGTGCAAAGGCAACTTCATATCTCCAAAAATGATTGATATAAAGCAAATTGAACTTATCGCTAACGCTAAAATAATGCTTTACACATCAGCCAGTCAAAAACTGATACTCTGATTCAATCACAAGTTCATATGAAGACTCTTGAGAATGTTTATAACACAAATCTGTGAAAAAGTTGACTGTAAGATCAAAGGTCGATTTTTGGTGAATATTTGAAACATGCTTGCTTGGCTAATTTCTAGCCAAATTTCCAATGAATGTCTCCCCTCCTCCTGCCCGCGCGTGCTCCACATCCTCACACACTCAGCCTTAACTTACACACGCGCGGGCTTGGCAAGACGCACACGCAACATTTCAGGAGAGTGTGGGCTGACCAAGCCCCCACTCATTCCTTGGTTTCTAGCCAAGGCCTTGTGGATCTTGTAATCTTGGATCTCTTAACAAAAGCTGATCTTTTTAGTATTGCATTTCCGATTTTGTATGCAATGGTAAAAAGTTATACAAATCCTGAAACATTGATATATATATATGTATTTATATATATATAAATCTTTATTTCAGACGCCAAGTTCCACATAAAATAACAGACATAGAGCTATAAAAAAGAGAGTAAAACGAAAACATAAAACATAGATAATACAGTGCATAAAAAGTATGAAGACTTTTGTGCCAATGTAGTCTTAAGTTCCAAGTAATCGATAGCAGCTCTTTAGAGGGTTGACCAGGGCCTCTACTATTCAGTTCTCAGACTTGTCCAGTCGACACATGAAACCATACATCAGTTGTCTCAGGAGTGCCTTACAGGTTGGTACGTGCTTAGACAGAAACAACTGACCAGCACTATGCCACCTAGGCACATTAAGTAGCAATCTAAAAGCATCATTGAAACCATACATCAGTTGTCTCAGGATTGCCTTACAGGTTGGTACGTGCTTAGACACAAACAACTGACTAGCACTATGCCACCTTGGCACATTAAGTAGCAATCTAAAAGCATCATTGTAGGCTACTTTCAGTATCTGTATACTCCTTTACCTGTACATAGACCACAAATGAGCAGTGTACAATGGTGTTATGTAGGTTCTAAACAGGGAACATTTAACTGAATCTGAGCACATAGAAAACGTCCTTAATAACATACTGGCCTGAGAATATATTTGACAGCGCTGTTGATACATATCGTTGTCATCTGTCCAATCATCAGAAATGACATGGCAGATATTTTATTTCCTCACAAACACCAAGGGGACTGCCAGATAAATAAAAGGTAGGGAAGGTTAATTTCCTGTCCTGATTACTTCTGACTATCATTATGTGGCTTTTCTTTGCATTATATTTTATATCATGATCTAAGCCATACTGAGAGCACACCCATAGCATCTGTTGCAACAGGCTGAGTGGAACCAGATAATCTGCGTACATCAGATGATTGACAATAGATTCACCAACAAGACAGCCTGTATTTGTCTTATTCAGCTGGCTTGATAAGTCGTCCATATCCATATTAAACAAAAAGGGAAATCAAATTCCTCCTTGTCGAACTCCGTTACCAACATGGAAAGCAGCTGATACAACATTGTCCCATTTAACATGAAAAGTTTGATTTGCATACCAGAACACCAAAATCCTCACAAGAGGTTTAGGGAAACCTCTCGCTATTAGCTTCATAAACAGTTTTTCATGACAAATTCGATCGAAAGCTTTGTAAGCATCAATAAAGCATAAAAATACAGATGAATTAAGACTTGTGTACCTGAGACAATCTCCTTCAGAGCATAGATACAGAGATCAGTACCATGTTTTCTTTTAAAACCAAACTGATTTTCTGCAGTCAGAATATACATTTCCAATTTCAATCAAATAATTCTCTCAAACACTTTAGACAAGATACTGGCCAATGCAATGGGTCGATAGTTGTGTAGCCCGGGTGGTAAACATTTCTGTTGAAACAATCCTATTACATAAATATAAAAGTTTGAATACATAATACTTAAGTTCATAGTTTAATAAATAGACTTTAAGGTTTGAGAGTATGATTTTGATTTGATGAGAAATGCATATTGTTCATGTTTTACTGAATACAGCATTTGGAAATGTATATCTGTTGTTTAAAAAACGCATGTTAAAATGTACCGGTTACAAATATGAAGAGAGTAAGATGAATGTTTTGTGAATCTATGTTGTTGCTTTAATTTTGATTATGATGTTAAGCCAATCCGGTTTGAGGTCAAAGGGCAGGGTAACACGGGAAGTTGGGGTAGATGAGGTTGGAGTAGAAAAAGACAGAGCGAGCGGAGGAGTTGGAGGGAGAAGAAAATTGTAGCGTACGGTAAAATACCAAGAGTGAAGATTTTATATTATCATTAGTGGTGTTATGTTTATATTGTTGGGTGAATATCTCAACCAACAACAATAACCCAGAAAGAGGAGTTTGGCTGTTGGCGGTTTTGGATTAAGCACGGGCTTTGCCGCCAGACTAGCGACAGCGAGTGCCAGGTTGGAGCCGGTGGAGGTCGGGATTGTCGTCGTCCTCAGTCTTCTTCCTGAGTTGGTTCGTCTCGTAAATCCACGAGAGTATTTGGTCGGTCTCTCCTTCACCTGCTGCCGCCCTTCTGCCGCAGTGCGTGTGCTACCGCACTGCTGATCCGAGGTACCAGCTCCTTGTTATTTTGTGCCATCCTGGCGAAACAGCCATTTTGTTTACGGCTACAACGCACACGAGCTACACTCAGGCCTGCACCGTAGAACTGTACTGAATTAAGGTATTCGTGTAGTTAGCATTGCCGGCTAGTTTGTATTGTGTGTCCATGTGCATTACGATGTCATGTAAATGTTGAACCAATAACTGAAGAACTGATTTTTTGTCTGAAGTAAATCTTTCCTGTTTTTGTTTAACAGTTGGTTGTATTGTTTTTTTCATATGTTAAATTGGTTTAAGTTAGTAACAATTACTAACGAACTCAGGTTAGCCACCTCTCATTACAAATCCACCAAACTAGAGAGGCGCTACAGTTGTCTATGCTGTTCAGTTTACCAGCCTTATCTTTAACAACAGGCACTAACAGTACTGACATAATAGAGTTCGGTAGAACACCATGAACCATAATTCCAGTGAGACACATGGCTAGAAATGGACTGAGTCTATAACTGGCATTTTTTAGATGCTCTGCAGAAATGGAATCCATACCACAAGCTTTGTTGTTGTCTAGCATGTGGATGGCATCATAAATATCTACTGATCTAACTATCAAGTCTGCAGAGATACCTTTATATTGATTATCAATTCTCACTGTGTTACTTTGAACACAATTAAATAGTTTACTGTAGTGCTCATGCCATAGATCAGCAATCTTCTCTGGACAACTAACCCCTTTGATATCAGAAGGGAGGGGAGTTCTGTTATTATTTATGATCTTGACCTCCTTCCAGAAGTCAGTAAGATTGTTATTCTGCATCTTTCTGGCCAGCGAGTCTACTCTCATTGTGTTTTCATTTCTCTTAATGAAACGAGTGCATATTTAAATCTAGCATTTGTGAGGTTTTTGTTATCAAGCAGCACTCCCTGTCTGGGTCTGCCTGCCTCTGACCAGACTCTAAAGGCTTCTCTAGCAGCAGCATGTTGCTCAGACACAAACTCATTCCAGACAGGCCGTGCGTTAGGGACCTTACTCTTGTGATTAATAAAAGGTTCACTGGAAGCATAAAGACATTTGACAATATCATCATACATGGCACAGAGCTTTTCAGCATGATGTTTATCCTTGCAGTTCATATCCGTGCACATTAGGGCATCCCTAGAAAATGCAACATCACTATGTAAGCTGTCAGTTAATAGAGAATATCTGTGCCGAACCTCTTTGGTCAATTTTGACCAGTCCAGTTTTCTTGGGGGGCCAGCAACAAGGGTACAATCTCAACATTTAGCAGCATAGCAACTGGTATGTGATCAGTGGTGGCCAGCCCATAACACATCTCTATACTTTCCAGTGAGTCATGAGCATCGGCTGTGGTTACAATATGGTCTAGCCAGGAAGTTGTGTGCCACGTTTCACTTATATAGGTAAAACTTGTATCAGGCAATAACGCTTGATATAATTAATTTAGTTTCATTACAGAACTGCTGCAGATGTTGTGCGAATAAACGCTTATCTGACATTTCAGCATTAAAATCACCCATGACATAGACACAACATGAACTATTGTCCTCTATGAAGGACTGAATAAAAGCTAACCTGTTCTGAAATTCATCCTCATGGTCATAGGATTCATATGGTGTGTACACATTTACAATAGTAAATTTATTTTCATTGTGATTAAACTCCAACCCAATAGCCCAGTCAACGTTAAGCCACACCACCTTTACCGTTGGGTCATATTTTATGTTCCACAGTATAGCTACACCACCAGCTATCCTCCCACAAACCATTCTCATGCTGAGATTGGTAGTGGACTCTCCAGCACTATGAAACATCTTGTGTAGGGAGTTCAATTTGTCCAGATCTTGCTTGGCCATCCAGGTTTCTTGAAGGCAGACAATGTCACTCTCGTCCAGCAATGTGTCCACC
This sequence comes from Hypomesus transpacificus, assembly GCF_021917145.1. NCBI lineage: Eukaryota > Metazoa > Chordata > Actinopteri > Osmeriformes > Osmeridae > Hypomesus > Hypomesus transpacificus. Next base: position 10,687 of record NW_025813895.1, read on the forward strand.
ACCAAACGTCTTGATCTATCAGCAGCAGTATGTCCTACTCGGAGGCCACGAGCGTTGTAGGATACAACCCGCATTAATGATCTACCACGGACCCATCAGGGCAGCTGGCCGGTGTGTCTGTCTCCCTGGTCTCTACATATAGGCCTACATTCATCCCAGCATCATGACTGAGCTGAAGCTCGGTACCCTGAGAGTGGGGGGTATGCTCTGGTCGAGCTTTTTTGAAAGTATAGACCAAGGGTAATTACCACACCACAACTGTCCCACCATTACCCATAGGTGGCGCTACATTCCACGCCCTAAAGCACAAAGGCTTTCTGGAATGGATAGGCTAACCAAGCCCCCTCCCTTCACTCCTTGGGTTGAAATAAAGGCCCTTGTGGATCTTGATGGTATTATATTTCAGATTTGGTATCCCATTGGTAATTCTGCAGCATAGATTTTTCTATACAGTTCCAATTTGTCAAGAATATACATTTTTCAATGGTTCGCAATGTTTGGAGGAATCCGCCATTACTGCTTGCAGTTATATTTATTATTATTATTCTTGTTCCATGGAAGTCAATGGCAGCCCCTAGAACACTTCGACAACTTTTTGTGAAATTTGGCACACTCATTAAGGACAGTTGATTCTATACCTACACCAAGTTTCATGTCTCCCATTAGACCACTCCAGCGCCACCAATGGGTCAAAGTTGGACTTGTGTTTACACACGCAACTTTTGAACCGTATGACCCATTTTCAAAAATGAGGTACCATTGGATTCCCTGGTTCAAGCCGAGTTCAACGCACCCCATGGCGTCAATTTCCGGTTATATAGATTTTCCGCTACTTCCGGTTTTATCAAAAACCTTTGAAAGCCTACTCCTCCTACAATTTTTGTCATATCTTCTTCAAAGTTACCAGAGATGATCTTCAGACCAAGCGTCACAAAAGTTATCGAAAAGAATTTTGATCCTCACAACCGTTTGTCCGGTACAGCCAATCAAATTCATCAGAAAAGCCGCCAAACAGGATGTGAAGTCCTGTCTCAGCAAATCTTTGAGATATCAACACGAAACTTGGTATATCGATGGAAGACACTACAACATGTTACCGTGTGCAAAGGCAACTTCATATCTCCAAAAATGATTGATATAAAGCAAATTGAACTTATCGCTAACGCTAAAATAATGCTTTACACATCAGCCAGTCAAAAACTGATACTCTGATTCAATCACAAGTTCATATGAAGACTCTTGAGAATGTTTATAACACAAATCTGTGAAAAAGTTGACTGTAAGATCAAAGGTCGATTTTTGGTGAATATTTGAAACATGCTTGCTTGGCTAATTTCTAGCCAAATTTCCAATGAATGTCTCCCCTCCTCCTGCCCGCGCGTGCTCCACATCCTCACACACTCAGCCTTAACTTACACACGCGCGGGCTTGGCAAGACGCACACGCAACATTTCAGGAGAGTGTGGGCTGACCAAGCCCCCACTCATTCCTTGGTTTCTAGCCAAGGCCTTGTGGATCTTGTAATCTTGGATCTCTTAACAAAAGCTGATCTTTTTAGTATTGCATTTCCGATTTTGTATGCAATGGTAAAAAGTTATACAAATCCTGAAACATTGATATATATATATGTATTTATATATATATAAATCTTTATTTCAGACGCCAAGTTCCACATAAAATAACAGACATAGAGCTATAAAAAAGAGAGTAAAACGAAAACATAAAACATAGATAATACAGTGCATAAAAAGTATGAAGACTTTTGTGCCAATGTAGTCTTAAGTTCCAAGTAATCGATAGCAGCTCTTTAGAGGGTTGACCAGGGCCTCTACTATTCAGTTCTCAGACTTGTCCAGTCGACACATGAAACCATACATCAGTTGTCTCAGGAGTGCCTTACAGGTTGGTACGTGCTTAGACAGAAACAACTGACCAGCACTATGCCACCTAGGCACATTAAGTAGCAATCTAAAAGCATCATTGAAATCATACATCAGTTGTCTCAGGATTGCCTTACAGGTTGGTACGTGCTTAGACACAAACAACTGACTAGCACTATGCCACCTTGGCACATTAAGTAGCAATCTAAAAGCATCATTGTAGGCTACTTTCAGTATCTGTATACTCCTTTACCTGTACATAGACCACAAATGAGCAGTGTACAATGGTGTTATGTAGGTTCTAAACAGGGAACATTTAACTGAATCTGAGCACATAGAAAACGTCCTTAATAACATACTGGCCTGAGAATATATTTGACAGCGCTGTTGATACATATCGTTGTCATCTGTCCAATCATCAGAAATGACATGGCAGATATTTTATTTCCTCACAAACACCAAGGGGACTGCCAGATAAATAAAAGGTAGGGAAGGTTAATTTCCTGTCCTGATTACTTCTGACTATCATTATGTGGCTTTTCTTTGCATTATATTTTATATCATGATCTAAGCCATACTGAGAGCACACCCATAGCATCTGTTGCAACAGGCTGAGTGGAACCAGATAATCTGCGTACATCAGATGATTGACAATAGATTCACCAACAAGACAGCCTGTATTTGTCTTATTCAGCTGGCTTGATAAGTCGTCCATATCCATATTAAACAAAAAGGGAAATCAAATTCCTCCTTGTCGAACTCCGTTACCAACATGGAAAGCAGCTGATACAACATTGTCCCATTTAACATGAAAAGTTTGATTGGCATACCAGAACACCAAAATCCTCACAAGAGGTTTAGGGACACCTCTCGCTATTAGCTTCATAAACAGTTTTTCATGACAAATTCGATCGAAAGCTTTGTAAGCATCAATAAAGCATAAAAATACAGATGAATTAAGACTTGTGTACCTGAGACAATCTCCTTCAGAGCATAGATACAGAGATCAGTACCATGTTTTCTTTTAAAACCAAACTGATTTTCTGCAGTCAGAATATACATTTCCAATTTCAATCAAATAATTCTCTCAAACACTTTAGACAAGATACTGGCCAATGCAATGGGTCGATAGTTGTGTAGCCCGGGTGGTAAACATTTCTGTTGAAACAATCCTATTACATAAATATAAAAGTTTGAATACATAATACTTAAGTTCATAGTTTAATAAATAGACTTTAAGGTTTGAGACTATGATTTTGATTTGATGAGAAATGCATATTGTTCATGTTTTACTGAATACAGCATTTGGAAATGTATATCTGTTGTTTAAAAAACGCATGTTAAAATGTACCGGTTACAAATATGAAGAGAGTAAGATGAATGTTTTGTGAATCTATGTTGTTGCTTTAATTTTGATTATGATGTTAAGCCAATCCGGTTTGAGGTCAAAGGGCAGGGTAACACGGGAAGTTGGGGTAGATGAGGTTGGAGTAGAAAAAGACAGAGCGAGCGGAGGAGTTGGAGGGAGAAGAAAATTGTAGCGTACGGTAAAATACCAAGAGTGAAGATTTTATATTATCATTAGTGGTGTTATGTTTATATTGTTGGGTGAATATCTCAACCAACAACAATAACCCAGAAAGAGGAGTTTGGCTGTTGGCGGTTTTGGATTAAGCACGGGCTTTGCCGCCAGACTAGCGACAGCGAGTGCCAGGTTGGAGCCGGTGGAGGTCGGGATTGTCGTCGTCCTCAGTCTTCTTCCTGAGTTGGTTCGTCTCGTAAATCCACGAGAGTATTTGGTCGGTCTCTCCTTCACCTGCTGCCGCCCTTCTGCCGCAGTGCGTGTGCTACCGCACTGCTGATCCGAGGTACCAGCTCCTTGTTATTTTGTGCCATCCTGGCGAAACAGCCATTTTGTTTACGGCTACAACGCACACGAGCTACACTCAGGCCTGCACCGTAGAACTGTACTGAATTAAGGTATTCGTGTAGTTAGCATTGCCGGCTAGTTTGTATTGTGTGTCCATGTGCATTACGATGTCATGTAAATGTTGAACCAATAACTGAAGAACTGATTTTTTGTCTGAAGTAAATCTTTCCTGTTTTTGTTTAACAGTTGGTTGTATTGTTTTTTTCATATGTTAAATTGGTTTAAGTTAGTAACAATTACTAACGAACTCAGGTTAGCCACCTCTCATTACAAATCCACCAAACTAGAGAGGCGCTACAGTTGTCTATGCTGTTCAGTTTACCAGCCTTATCTTTAACAACAGGCACTAACAGTACTGACATAATAGAGTTCGGTAGAACACCATGAACCATAATTCCAGTGAGACACATGGCTAGAAATGGACTGAGTCTATAACTGGCATTTTTTAGATGCTCTGCAGAAATGGAATCCATACCACAAGCTTTGTTGTTGTCTAGCATGTGGATGGCATCATAAATATCTACTGATCTAACTATCAAGTCTGCAGAGATACCTTTATATTGATTATCAATTCTCACTGTGTTACTTTGAACACAATTAAATAGTTTACTGTAGTGCTCATGCCATAGATCAGCAATCTTCTCTGGACAACTAACCCCTTTGATATCAGAAGGGAGGGGAGTTCTGTTATTATTTATGATCTTGACCTCCTTCCAGAAGTCAGTAAGATTGTTATTCTGCATCTTTCTGGCCAGCGAGTCTGCTCTCATTGTGTTTTCATTTCTCTTAATGAAACGAGTGCATATTTAAATCTAGCATTTGTGAGGTTTTTGTTATCAAGCAGCACTCTCTGTCTGGGTCTGCCTGCCTCTGACCAGACTCTAAAGGCTTCTCTAGCAGCAGCATGTTGCTCAGACACAAACTCATTCCAGACAGGCCGTGCGTTAGGGACCTTACTCTTGTGATTAATAAAACCTTCACTGAAAGCATAAAGACATTTGACAATATCATCATACATGGCACAGAGCTTTTCAGCATGATGTTTATCCTTGCAGTTCATATCCGTGCACATTAGGGCATCCCTAGAAAATGCAACATCACTATGTAAGCTGTCAGTTAATAGAGAATATCTGTGCATAACCTCTTTGGTCAATTTTGACCAGTCCAGTTTTCTTGGGGGGCCAGCAACAAGGGTACACTCTCAACATTTAGCAGCATAGCAACTGGTATGTGATCAGTGGTGGCCAGCCCATAACACATCTCTATACTTTCCAGTGAGTCATGAGCATCGGCTGTGGTTACAATATGGTCTAGCCAGGAAGTTGTGTGCCACGTTTCACTTATATAGGTAAAACTTGTATCAGGCAATAACGCTTGATATAATTAATTTAGTTTCATTACAGAACTGCTGCAGATGTTGTGCGAATAAACGCTTATCTGACATGTCAGCATTAAAATCACCCATGACATAGACACAACATGAACTATTGTCCTCTATGAAGGACTGAATAAAAGCTAACCTGTTCTGAAATTCATCCTCATGGTCATAGGATTCATATGGTGTGTACACATTTACAATAGTACATTTATTTTAATTGTGATTAAACTCCAACCCAATAGCCCAGTCAACGTTAAGCCACACCACCTTTACCGTTGGGTCATATTTTATGTTCCACAGTATAGCTACACCACCAGCTATCCTCCCACAAACCATTCTCATGCTGAGATCGGTAGTGGACTCTCCAGCACCATGAAAGTTCTTGTGTAGGGAGTTCAATTTGTCCAGATCTTGCTTGGTCATCCAGGTTTCTTGAAGGCAGACAATGTCACTCTCGTCCAGCAATGTGTCCACCACCAAACGTCTTGATCTATCAGCAGCAGTATGTCCTACTCGGAGGCCACGAGCGTTGTAGGATACAACCCGCATTAATGATCTACCACGGACCCATCAGGGCAGCTGGCCGGTGTGTCTGTCTCCCTGGTCTCTACATATAGGCCTACATTCATCCCAGCATCATGACTGAGCTGAAGCTCGGTACCCTGAGAGCGGGGGGTATTCTCTGGTCGAGCTTTTTTGAAAGTATAGACCAAGGGTAATTACCAAACCACAACTGTCCCACCATTACCCATATGTGGCGCTACATTCCACGCCCTAAAGCACAAAGGCTTTCTGGAATGGATAGGCTAACCAAGCCCCCTCCCTTCACTCCTTGAGTTGAAATAAAGGCCCTTGTGGATCCTGGTGGTATTATATTTCAGATTTGGTATCCCATTGGTAATTCTGCAGCATAGATTTTTCTATACAGTTCCAATTTGTCAAGAATATACATTTTTCAATGGTTCGCAATGTTTGGAGGAATCCGCCATTACTGCTTGCAGTTATATTTAGGATTCCTCCGTCAGGAGGAAACCTATTGTTATTGTTAGTTTTATTATTATTATTATTCTTGTTCCATGGAAGTCAATGGCAGCCCCTAGAATCCTTCGACAACTTTTTGTGAAATTTGGCACACTCATTAAGGACAGTTGATTTTATACCTACACCAAGTTTCATGTCTCCCATTAGACCACTCCAGCGCCACCAACGGGTCAAAGTTGGACTTGTGTTTACACACGCAACTTTTGAACCGTATGACCAATTTTCAAAAATGAGGTACCATTGGATTCCCTGGATCAAGCCGAGTTCAACGCACCCCATGGCGTCAATTTCCGGTTATATAGATTTTCCGCTATTTCCGGTTTTATAAAAAACCTTTGAAAGCCTACTCCTCCTACAATTTTTGTCATATCTTCTTCAAAGTTACCAGAGATGATCTTCAGACCAAGCCTCACAAAAGTTATCGAAAATAATTTTGATCCTCACAACCGTTTGTCCGATACAGCCAATCAAATTCATCAAAAAAGCCGCCAAACAGGATGTGAAGTCATGTCTCAGCAAATCTTTGAGATATAGACACGAAACTTGGTATATCGATGGAAGACCCTACAACATGTTACCGTGTGCAAAGGCAACTTCATATCTCCAAAAATGAATGATATAAAGCAAATTGAACTTATCGCTAACGCTAAAATAATGCTTTACACATCAGCCAGTCAAAAACGGATACTCTGATTCAATCACAAGTTCATATGAAGACTCTTGAGAATGTTTATAACACAAATCTGTGAAAAAGTTGACTGTAAGATCAAAGGTCGATTTTTGGTGAATATTTGAAACATGCTTGCTTGGCTAATTTCTAGCCAAATTTCCAATGAATGTCTCCCCTCCTCCTGCCCGCGCGTGCTCCACATCCTCACACACTCAGCCTTAACTTACACACGCGCGGGCTTGGCAAGACGCACACGCAACATTTCAGGAGAGTGTGGGCTGACCAAGCCCCCACTCATTCCTTACTCTCTAGCAAAGGCCTTGTGGATCTTGTAATCTTGGAACTCTTAACAAAAGCTGATCTTTTTGGTATTGCATTTCCGATTTTGTATGCAATGGTAAAAAGTTATACAAATCCTGAAACATTGATATATATATATATGTATTTATATATATATAAATCTTTATTTCAGACGCCAAGTTCCACATAAAATAACAGACATAGAGCTATAAAAAAGAGAGTAAAACGAAAACATAAAACATAGATAATACAGTGCATAAAAAGTATGAAGACTTTTGTGCCAATGTAGTCTTAAGTTCCAAGTAATCGATAGCAGCTCTTTAGAGGGTTGACCAGGGCCTCTACTATTCAGTTCTCAGACTTGTCCAGTCGACACATGAAACCATACATCAGTTGTCTCAGGAGTGCCTTACAGGTTGGTACGTGCTTAGACAGAAACAACTGACCAGCACTATGCCACCTAGGCACATTAAGTAGCAATCTAAAAGCATCATTGAAACCATACATCAGTTGTCTCAGGATTGCCTTACAGGTTGGTACGTGCTTAGACACAAACAACTGACTAGCACTATGCCACCTTGGCACATTAAGTAGCAATCTAAAAGCATCATTGTAGGCTACTTTCAGTATCTGTATACTCCTTTACCTGTACATAGACCACAAATGAGCAGTGTACAATGGTGTTATGTAGGTTCTAAACAGGGAACATTTAACTGAATCTGAGCACATAGAAAACTTTCTTAATAACATACTGGCCTGAGAATATATTTGACAGCGCTGTTGATACATATCGTTGTCATCTGTCCAATCATCAGAAATGACATGGCAGATATTTTATTTCCTCACAAACACCAAGGGGACTGCCAGATAAATAAAAGGTAGGGAAGGTTAATTTCCTGTCCTGATTACTTCTGACTATCATTATGTGGCTTTTCTTTGCATTATATTTTATATCATGATCTAAGCCATACTGAGAGCACACCCATAACATCTGTTGCAACAGGCTGAGTGGAACCAGATAATCTGCGTACATCAGATGATTGACAATAGATTCACCAACAAGACAGCCTGTATTTGTCTTATTCAGCTGGCTTGATAAGTCGTCCATATCCATATTAAACAAAAAGGGAAATCAAATTCCTCCTTGTCGAACTCCGTTACCAACATGGAAAGCAGCTGATACAACATTGTCCCATTTAACATGAAAAGTTTGATTGGCATACCAGAACACCAAAATCCTCACAAGAGGTTTAGGGAAACCTCTCGCTATTAGCTTCATAAACAGTTTTTCATGACAAATTCGATCGAAAGCTTTGTAAGCATCAATAAAGCATAAAAATACAGATGAATTAAGACTTGTGTACCTGAGACAATCTCCTTCAGAGCATAGATACAGAGATCAGTACCATGTTTTCTTTTAAAACCAAACTGATTTTCTGCAGTCAGAATATACATTTCCAATTTCAATCAAATAATTCTCTCAAACACTTTAGACAAGATACTGGCCAATGCAATGGGTCGATAGTTGTGTAGCCCGGGTGGTAAACATTTCTGTTGAAACAATCCTATTACATAAATATAAAAGTTTGAATACATAATACTTAAGTTCATAGTTTAATAAATAGACTTTAAGGTTTGAGAGTATGATTTTGATTTGATGAGAAATGCATATTGTTCATGTTTTACTGAATACAGCATTTGGAAATGTATATCTGTTGTTTAAAAAACGCATGTTAAAATGTACCGGTTACAAATATGAAGAGAGTAAGATGAATGTTTTGTGAATCTATGTTGTTGCTTTAATTTTGATTATGATGTTAAGCCAATCCGGTTTGAGGTCAAAGGGCAGGGTAACACGGGAAGTTGGGGTAGATGAGGTTGGAGTAGAAAAAGACAGAGCGAGCGGAGGAGTTGGAGGGAGAAGAAAATTGTAGCGTACGGTAAAATACCAAGAGTGAAGATTTTATATTATCATTAGTGGTGTTATGTTTATATTGTTGGGTGAATATCTCAACCAACAACAATAACCCAGAAAGAGGAGTTTGGCTGTTGGCGGTTTTGGATTAAGCACGGGCTTTGCCGCCAGACTAGCGACAGCGAGTGCCAGGTTGGAGCCGGTGGAGGTCGGGATTGTCGTCGTCCTCAGTCTTCTTCCTGAGTTGGTTCGTCTCGTAAATCCACGAGAGTATTTGGTCGGTCTCTCCTTCACCTGCTGCCGCCCTTCTGCCGCAGTGCGTGTGCTACCGCACTGCTGATCCGAGGTACCAGCTCCTTGTTATTTTGTGCCATCCTGGCGAAACAGCCATTTTGTTTACGGCTACAACGCACACGAGCTACACTCAGGCCTGCACCGTAGAACTGTACTGAATTAAGGTATTCGTGTAGTTAGCATTGCCGGCTAGTTTGTATTGTGTGTCCATGTGCATTACGATGTCATGTAAATGTTGAACCAATAACTGAAGAACTGATTTTTTGTCTGAAGTAAATCTTTCCTGTTTTTGTTTAACAGTTGGTTGTATTGTTTTTTTCATATGTTAAATTGGTTTAAGTTAGTAACAATTACTAACGAACTCAGGTTAGCCACCTCTCATTACAAATCCACCAAACTAGAGAGGCGCTACAGTTGTCTATGCTGTTCAGTTTACCAGCCTTATCTTTAACAACAAGCACTAACAGTACTGACATAATAGAGTTCGGTAGAACACCATGAACCATAATTCCAGTGAGACACATGGCTAGAAATGGACTGAGTCTATAACTGGCATTTTTTAGATGCTCTGCAGAAATGGAATCCATACCACAAGCTTTGTTGTTGTCTAGCATGTGGATGGCATCATAAATATCTACTGATCTAACTATCAAGTCTGCAGAGATACCTTTATATTGATTATCAATTCTCACTGTGTTACTTTGAACACAATTAAACAGTTTACTGTAGTGCTCATGCCATAGATCAGCAATCTTCTCTGGACAACTAACCCCTTTGATATCAGAAGGGAGGGGAGTTCTGTTATTATTTATGATCTTGACCTCCTTCCAGAAGTCAGTAAGATTGTTATTCTGCATCTTTCTGGCCAGCGAGTCTGCTCTCATTGTGTTTTCATTTCTCTTAATGAAACGAGTGCATTTTTAAATCTAGCATTTGTGAGGTTTTTGTTATCAAGCAGCACTCTCTGTCTGGGTCTGCCTGCCTCTGACCAGACTCTAAAGGCTTCTCTAGCAGCAGCATGTTGCTCAGACACAAACTCATTCCAGACAGGCCGTGCGTTAGGGACCTTACTCTTGTGATTAATAAAAGGTTCACTGGAAGCATAAAGACATTTGACAATATCATCATACATGGCACAAAGCTTTTCAGCATGATGTTTATCCTTGCAGTTCATATCCGTGCACATTAGGGCATCCCTAGAAAATGCAACATCACTATGTAAGCTGTCAGTTAATAGAGAATATCTGTGCATAACCTCTTTGGTCAATTTTGACCAGTCCAGTTTTCTTGGGGGGCCAGCAACAAGGGTACACTCTCAACATTTAGCAGCATAGCAACTGGTACGTGATCAGTGGTGGCCAGCCCATAACACATCTCTATACTTTCCAGTGAGTCATGAGCATCGGCTGTGGTTACAATATGGTCTAGCCAGGAAGTTGTGTGCCACGTTTCACTTATATAGGTAAAACTTGTATCAGGCAATAACGCTTGATATAATTAATTTAGTTTCATTACAGAACTGCTGCAGATGTTGTGCGAATAAACACTTATCTGACATGTCAGCATTAAAATCACCCATGACATAGACACAACATGAACTATTGTCCTCTATGAAGGACTGAATAAAAGCTAACCTGTTCTGAAATTCATCCTCATGGTCATAGGATTCATATGGTGTGTACACATTTACAATAGTACATTTATTTTCATTGTGATTAAACTCCAACCCAATAGCCCAGTCAACGTTAAGCCACACCACCTTTACCGTTGGGTCATATTTTATGTTCCACAGTATAGCTACACCACCAGCTATCCTCCCACAAACCATTCTCATGCTGAGATCGGTAGTGGACTCTCCAGCACCATGAAAGTTCTTGTGTAGGGAGTTCAATTTGTCCAGATCTTGCTTGGCCATCCAGGTTTCTTGAAGGCAGACAATGTCACTCTCGTCCAGCAATGTGTCCACCACCAAACGTCTTGATCTATCAGCAGCAGTATGTCCTACTCGGAGGCCACGAGCGTTGTAGGATACAACCCGCATTAATGATCTACCACGGACCCATCAGGGCAGCTGGCCGGTGTGTCTGTCTCCCTGGTCTCTACATATAGGCCAACATTCATCCCAGCATCATGACTGAAGGGTAATTACCACACCACAACTGTCCCACCATTACCCATAGGTGGCGCTACATTCCACGCCCTAGAGCACAAAGGCTTTCTGGAATGGATAGGCTAACCAAGCCCCCTCCCTTCACTCCTTGGGTTGAAATAAAGGCCCTTGTGGATCTTGATGGTATTATATTTCAGATTTGGTATCCCATTGGTAATTCTGCAGCATAGATTTTTCTATACAGTTCCAATTTGTCAAGAATATACATTTTTCAATGGTTCGCAATGTTTGGAGGAATCCGTCATTACTGCTTGCAGTTATATTTATTATTATTCTTGTTCCATGGAAGTCAATGGCAGCCCCTAGAACCCTTCGACAACTTTTTGTGAAATTTGGCACACTCATTAAGGACAGTTGATTCTATACCTACACCAAGTTTCATGTCTCCCATTAGACCACTCCAGCGCCACCAACGGGTCAAAGTTGGACTTGTGTTTACACACACAACTTTTGAACCGTATGACCGATTTTCAAAAATGAGGCACCATTGGATTCCCTGGATCAAGCCGAGTTCAACGCACCCCATGGCGTCAATTTCCGGTTATATAGATTTTCCGCTATTTCCGGTTTTATAAAAAACCTTTGAAAGCCTACTCCTCCTACAATTTTTGTCATATCTTCTTCAAAGTTACCAGAGATGATCTTCAGACCAAGCCTCACAAAAGTTATCGAAAAGAATTTTGATCCTCACAACCGTTTGTCCGGTACAGCCAATCAAATTCATCAGAAAAGCCGCCAAACAGGATGTGAAGTCATGTCTCAGCAAATCTTTGAGATATCAACACGAAACTTGGTATATCGATGGAAGACACTACAACATGTTACCGTGTGCAAAGGCAACTTCATATCTCCAAAAATGATTGATATAAAGCAAATTGAACTTATCGCTAACGCTAAAATAATGCTTTACACATCAGCCAGTCAAAAACTGATACTCTGATTCAATCACAAGTTCATATGAAGACTCTTGAGAATGTTTATAACACAAATCTGTGAAAAAGTTGACTGTAAGATCAAAGGTCGATTTTTGGTGAATATTTGAAACATGCTTGCTTGGCTAATTTCTAGCCAAATTTCCAATGAATGTCTCCCCTCCTCCTGCCCGCGCGTGCTCCACATCCTCACACACTCAGCCTTAACTTACACACGCGCGGGCTTGGCAAGACGCACACGCAACATTTCAGGAGAGTGTGGGCTGACCAAGCCCCCACTCATTCCGTAGTCTCTAGCAAAGGCCTTGTGGATCTTGTAATCTTGGATCTCTTAACAAAAGCTGATCTTTTTGGTATTGCATTTCCAATTTGTATGCAATGGTAAAAAGTTATACAAATCCTGAAACATTGATATATATATATATATATATATATGTGTTTATATATATATAAATCTTTATTTCAGACGCCAAGTTCCACATAAAATAACAGACATAGAGCTATAAAAAAGGGAGTAAAACAAAAACATAAAACATAGATAATACAGTGCATAAAAAGTATGAAGACTTTTGTGCCAATGTAGTCTTAAGTTCCAAGTAATCGATAGCAGCTCTTTAGAGGGTTGACCAGAGCCCCTACTATTCAGTTCTCAGACTTGTCCAGTCGACACATGAAACCATACATCAGTTGTGTCAGGAGTGCCTTACAGGTTGGTACGTGCTTAGACAGAAACAACTGACCAGCACTATGCCACCTAGGCACATTAAGTAGCAATCTAAAAGCATCATTGAAACCATACATCAGTTGTCTCAGGATTGCCTTACAGGTTGGTACGTGCTTAGACACAAACAACTGACTAGCACTATGCCACCTTGGCACATTAAGTAGCAATCTAAAAGCATCATTGTAGGCTACTTTCAGTATCTGTATACTCCTTTTCCTGTACATAGACCACAAATGAGCAGTGTACAATGGTGTTATGTAGGTTCTAAACAGGGAACATTTAACTGAATCTGAGCACATAGAAAACGTCCTTAATAACATACTGGCCTGAGAATATATTTGACAGCGCTGTTGATACATACCGTTGTCATCTGTCCAATCATCAGAAATGACATGGCAGATATTTTATTTCCTCACAAACACCAAGGGGACTGCCAGATAAATAAAAGGTAGGGAAGGTTAATTTCCTGTCCTGATTACTTCTGACTATCATTATGTGGCTTTTCTTTGCATTATATTTTATATCATGATCTAAGCCATACTGAGAGCACACCCATAGCATCTGTTGCAACAGGCTGAGTGGAACCAGATAATCTGCGTACATCAGATGATTGACAATAGATTCACCAACAAGACAGCCTGTATTTGTCTTATTCAGCTGACTTGATAAGTCGTCCATATCCATATTAAACAAAAAGGGAAATCAAATTCCTCCTTGTCGAACTTCGTTACCAACATGGAAAGGAGCTGATACAACATTGTCCCATTTAACATGAAAAGTTTGATTGGCATACGAGAACACCAAAATCCTCACAAGAGGTTTAGGGACACCTCTCGCTATTAGCTTCATAAACGGTTTTCATGACAAATTCGATCGAAAGCTTTGTAAGCATCAATAAAGCATAAAAATACAGATAAATTAAGACTTGTGTACCTGAGACAATCTCCTTCAGAGCATAGATACAGAGATCAGTACCATGTTTTCTTTTAAAACCAAACTGATTTTCTGCAGTCAGAATATACATTTCCAATTTCAATCAAATAATTCTCTCAAACACTTTAGACAAGATACTGGCCAATGCAATGGGTCGATAGTTGTCTATGCTGTTCAGTTTACCAGCCTTATCTTTAACAACAGGCACTAACAGTACTGACATAATAGAGTTCGGTAGAACACCATGAACCATAATTCCAGTGAGACACATGGCTAGAAATGGACTGAGTCTATAACTGGCATTTTTTAGATGCTCTGCAGAAATATAATCCATACCACAAGCTTTGTTGTTGTCTAGCATGTGGATGGCATCATAAATATCTACTGGTCTAACTATCAAGTCTGCAGAGATACCTTTATATTGATTATCAATTCTCACTGTGTTACTTTGAACACAATTATATAGTTTACTGTAGTGCTCATGCCATATATCAGCAATCTTCTCTGGACAACTAACCCCTTTGATAACAGAAGGGAGGGGAGTTCTGTTATTATTTATGATCTTGACCTCCTTCCAGAAGTCAGTAAGATTGTTATTCTGCATCTTTCTGGCCAGCGAGTCTGCTCTCATTGTGTTTTCATTTCTCTAAATGAAACGAGTGCATATTTAAATCTAGCATTTGTGAGGTTTTTGTTATCAAGCAGCACTCCCTGTCTGGGTCTGCCTGCCTCTGACCAGACTCTAAAGGCTTCTCTAGCAGCAGCATGTTGCTCAGACACAAACTCATTCCAGACAGGCCGTGCGTTAGGGACCTTACTCTTGTGATTAATAAAAGGTTCACTGGAAGCATAAAGACATTTGACAATATCATCATACATGGCACAGAGCTTTTCAGCATGATGTTTATCCTTGCAGTTCATATTCGTGCACATTAGGGCATCCCTAGAAAATGCAACATCACTATGTAAGCTGTCAGTTAATAGAGAATATCTGTGCATAACCTCTTTGGTCAATTTTGACCAGTCCAGTTTTCTTGGGGGGCCAGCAACAAGGGTACACTCTCAACATTTAGCAGCATAGCAACTGGTATGTGATCAGTGGTGGCCGGCCCATAACACATCTCTATACTTTCCAGTGAGTCATGAGCATCGGCTGTGGTTACAATATGGTCTAGCCAGGAAGTTGTGTGCCACGTTTCACTTATATAGGTAAAACTTGTATCAGGCAATAACGCTTGATATAATTAATTTAGTTTCATTACAGAACTGCTGCAGATGTTGTGCGAATAAACGCTTATCTGACATGTCAGCATTAAAATCACCCATGACATAGACACAACATGAACTATTGTCCTCTATGAAGGACTGAATAAAAGCTAACCTGTTCTGAAATTCATCCTCATGGTCAGAGGATTCATATGGTGTGTACACATTTACAATAGTCAATTTATTTTCATTGTGATTAAACTCCAACCCAATAGCCCAGTCAACGTTAAGCCACACCACCTTTACCGTTGGGTCATATTTTATGTTCCACAGTATAGCTACACCACCAGCTATCCTCCCACAAACCATTCTCATGCTGAGATCGGTAGTGGACTCTCCAGCACCATGAAAGTTCTTGTGTAGGGAGTTCAATTTGTCCAGATCTTGCTTGGCCATCCAGGTTTCTTGAAGGCAGACAATGTCACTCTCGTCCAGCAATGTGTCCACCACCAAACGTCTTGATCTATCAGCAGCAGTATGTCCTACTCGGAGGCCACGAGCGTTGTAGGATACAATCCGCATTAATGATCTACCACGGACCCATCAGGGCAGCTGGCCGGTGTGTCTGTCTCCCTGGTCTCTACATATAGGCCTACATTCATCCCAGCATCATGACTGAGCTGAAGCTCGGTAACCTGAGAGCGGGGGGTATGCTCTGGTCGAGCTTTTTTGAAAGTATAGACCAAGGGTAATTACCACACCACAACTGTCCCACCATTACCCATAGGTGGCGCTACATTCCACGCCCTAAAGCACAAAGGCTTTCTGGAATGGATAGGCTAACCAAGCCCCCGCCCTTCACTCCTTGGGTTGAAATAAAGGCCCTTGTGGATCTTGATGGTATTATATTTCAGATTTGGTATCCCATTGGTAATTCTGCAGCATAGATTTTTCTATACAGTTCCAATTTGTCAAGAATATACATTTTTCAATGGTTCGCAATGTTTGGAGGAATCCGCCATTACTGCTTGCAGTTATATTTAGGATTCCTCCGTCAGGAGGAAACCTATTGTTATTGTTAGTTTTATTATTATTATTATTCTTGTTCCATGGAAGTCAATGGCAGCCCCTAGAACACTTCGACAACTTTTTGTGAAATTTGGCACACTCATTAAGGACAGTTGATTCTATACCTACACCAAGTTTCATGTCTCCCATTAGACCACTCCAGCGCCACCAATGGGTCAAAGTTGGACTTGTGTTTACACACGCAACTTTTGAACCGTATGACCCATTTTCAAAAATGAGGTACCATTGGATTCCCTGGTTCAAGCCGAGTTCAACGCACCCCATGGCGTCAATTTCCGGTTATATAGATTTTCCGCTACTTCCGGTTTTATCAAAAACCTTTGAAAGCCTACTCCTCCTACAATTTTTGTCATATCTTCTTCAAAGTTACCAGAGATGATCTTCAGACCAAGCGTCACAAAAGTTATCGAAAAGAATTTTGATCCTCACAACCGTTTGTCCGGTACAGCCAATCAAATTCATCAGAAAAGCCGCCAAACAGGATGTGAAGTCCTGTCTCAGCAAATCTTTGAGATATCAACACGAAACTTGGTATATCGATGGAAGACACTACAACATGTTACCGTGTGCAAAGGCAACTTCATATCTCCAAAAATGATTGATATAAAGCAAATTGAACTTATCGCTAACGCTAAAATAATGCTTTACACATCAGCCAGTCAAAAACTGATACTCTGATTCAATCACAAGTTCATATGAAGACTCTTGAGAATGTTTATAACACAAATCTGTGAAAAAGTTGACTGTAAGATCAAAGGTCGATTTTTGGTGAATATTTGAAACATGCTTGCTTGGCTAATTTCTAGCCAAATTTCCAATGAATGTCTCCCCTCCTCCTGCCCGCGCGTGCTCCACATCCTCACACACTCAGCCTTAACTTACACACGCGCGGGCTTGGCAAGACGCACACGCAACATTTCAGGAGAGTGTGGGCTGACCAAGCCCCCACTCATTCCTTGGTTTCTAGCCAAGGCCTTGTGGATCTTGTAATCTTGGATCTCTTAACAAAAGCTGATCTTTTTAGTATTGCATTTCCGATTTTGTATGCAATGGTAAAAAGTTATACAAATCCTGAAACATTGATATATATATATGTATTTATATATATATAAATCTTTATTTCAGACGCCAAGTTCCACATAAAATAACAGACATAGAGCTATAAAAAAGAGAGTAAAACGAAAACATAAAACATAGATAATACAGTGCATAAAAAGTATGAAGACTTTTGTGCCAATGTAGTCTTAAGTTCCAAGTAATCGATAGCAGCTCTTTAGAGGGTTGACCAGGGCCTCTACTATTCAGTTCTCAGACTTGTCCAGTCGACACATGAAACCATACATCAGTTGTCTCAGGAGTGCCTTACAGGTTGGTACGTGCTTAGACAGAAACAACTGACCAGCACTATGCCACCTAGGCACATTAAGTAGCAATCTAAAAGCATCATTGAAACCATACATCAGTTGTCTCAGGATTGCCTTACAGGTTGGTACGTGCTTAGACACAAACAACTGACTAGCACTATGCCACCTTGGCACATTAAGTAGCAATCTAAAAGCATCATTGTAGGCTACTTTCAGTATCTGTATACTCCTTTACCTGTACATAGACCACAAATGAGCAGTGTACAATGGTGTTATGTAGGTTCTAAACAGGGAACATTTAACTGAATCTGAGCACATAGAAAACGTCCTTAATAACATACTGGCCTGAGAATATATTTGACAGCGCTGTTGATACATATCGTTGTCATCTGTCCAATCATCAGAAATGACATGGCAGATATTTTATTTCCTCACAAACACCAAGGGGACTGCCAGATAAATAAAAGGTAGGGAAGGTTAATTTCCTGTCCTGATTACTTCTGACTATCATTATGTGGCTTTTCTTTGCATTATATTTTATATCATGATCTAAGCCATACTGAGAGCACACCCATAGCATCTGTTGCAACAGGCTGAGTGGAACCAGATAATCTGCGTACATCAGATGATTGACAATAGATTCACCAACAAGACAGCCTGTATTTGTCTTATTCAGCTGGCTTGATAAGTCGTCCATATCCATATTAAACAAAAAGGGAAATCAAATTCCTCCTTGTCGAACTCCGTTACCAACATGGAAAGCAGCTGATACAACATTGTCCCATTTAACATGAAAAGTTTGATTTGCATACCAGAACACCAAAATCCTCACAAGAGGTTTAGGGAAACCTCTCGCTATTAGCTTCATAAACAGTTTTTCATGACAAATTCGATCGAAAGCTTTGTAAGCATCAATAAAGCATAAAAATACAGATGAATTAAGACTTGTGTACCTGAGACAATCTCCTTCAGAGCATAGATACAGAGATCAGTACCATGTTTTCTTTTAAAACCAAACTGATTTTCTGCAGTCAGAATATACATTTCCAATTTCAATCAAATAATTCTCTCAAACACTTTAGACAAGATACTGGCCAATGCAATGGGTCGATAGTTGTGTAGCCCGGGTGGTAAACATTTCTGTTGAAACAATCCTATTACATAAATATAAAAGTTTGAATACATAATACTTAAGTTCATAGTTTAATAAATAGACTTTAAGGTTTGAGAGTATGATTTTGATTTGATGAGAAATGCATATTGTTCATGTTTTACTGAATACAGCATTTGGAAATGTATATCTGTTGTTTAAAAAACGCATGTTAAAATGTACCGGTTACAAATATGAAGAGAGTAAGATGAATGTTTTGTGAATCTATGTTGTTGCTTTAATTTTGATTATGATGTTAAGCCAATCCGGTTTGAGGTCAAAGGGCAGGGTAACACGGGAAGTTGGGGTAGATGAGGTTGGAGTAGAAAAAGACAGAGCGAGCGGAGGAGTTGGAGGGAGAAGAAAATTGTAGCGTACGGTAAAATACCAAGAGTGAAGATTTTATATTATCATTAGTGGTGTTATGTTTATATTGTTGGGTGAATATCTCAACCAACAACAATAACCCAGAAAGAGGAGTTTGGCTGTTGGCGGTTTTGGATTAAGCACGGGCTTTGCCGCCAGACTAGCGACAGCGAGTGCCAGGTTGGAGCCGGTGGAGGTCGGGATTGTCGTCGTCCTCAGTCTTCTTCCTGAGTTGGTTCGTCTCGTAAATCCACGAGAGTATTTGGTCGGTCTCTCCTTCACCTGCTGCCGCCCTTCTGCCGCAGTGCGTGTGCTACCGCACTGCTGATCCGAGGTACCAGCTCCTTGTTATTTTGTGCCATCCTGGCGAAACAGCCATTTTGTTTACGGCTACAACGCACACGAGCTACACTCAGGCCTGCACCGTAGAACTGTACTGAATTAAGGTATT
Source organism: Hypomesus transpacificus (assembly GCF_021917145.1). Lineage (NCBI taxonomy): Eukaryota > Metazoa > Chordata > Actinopteri > Osmeriformes > Osmeridae > Hypomesus > Hypomesus transpacificus. The sequence continues at coordinate 30,480 of NW_025813895.1, forward strand.
CGTGTAGTTAGCATTGCCGGCTAGTTTGTATTGTGTGTCCATGTGCATTACGATGTCATGTAAATGTTGAACCAATAACTGAAGAACTGATTTTTTGTCTGAAGTAAATCTTTCCTGTTTTTGTTTAACAGTTGGTTGTATTGTTTTTTTCATATGTTAAATTGGTTTAAGTTAGTAACAATTACTAACGAACTCAGGTTAGCCACCTCTCATTACAAATCCACCAAACTAGAGAGGCGCTACAGTTGTCTATGCTGTTCAGTTTACCAGCCTTATCTTTAACAACAGGCACTAACAGTACTGACATAATAGAGTTCGGTAGAACACCATGAACCATAATTCCAGTGAGACACATGGCTAGAAATGGACTGAGTCTATAACTGGCATTTTTTAGATGCTCTGCAGAAATGGAATCCATACCACAAGCTTTGTTGTTGTCTAGCATGTGGATGGCATCATAAATATCTACTGATCTAACTATCAAGTCTGCAGAGATACCTTTATATTGATTATCAATTCTCACTGTGTTACTTTGAACACAATTAAATAGTTTACTGTAGTGCTCATGCCATAGATCAGCAATCTTCTCTGGACAACTAACCCCTTTGATATCAGAAGGGAGGGGAGTTCTGTTATTATTTATGATCTTGACCTCCTTCCAGAAGTCAGTAAGATTGTTATTCTGCATCTTTCTGGCCAGCGAGTCTACTCTCATTGTGTTTTCATTTCTCTTAATGAAACGAGTGCATATTTAAATCTAGCATTTGTGAGGTTTTTGTTATCAAGCAGCACTCCCTGTCTGGGTCTGCCTGCCTCTGACCAGACTCTAAAGGCTTCTCTAGCAGCAGCATGTTGCTCAGACACAAACTCATTCCAGACAGGCCGTGCGTTAGGGACCTTACTCTTGTGATTAATAAAAGGTTCACTGGAAGCATAAAGACATTTGACAATATCATCATACATGGCACAGAGCTTTTCAGCATGATGTTTATCCTTGCAGTTCATATCCGTGCACATTAGGGCATCCCTAGAAAATGCAACATCACTATGTAAGCTGTCAGTTAATAGAGAATATCTGTGCCGAACCTCTTTGGTCAATTTTGACCAGTCCAGTTTTCTTGGGGGGCCAGCAACAAGGGTACAATCTCAACATTTAGCAGCATAGCAACTGGTATGTGATCAGTGGTGGCCAGCCCATAACACATCTCTATACTTTCCAGTGAGTCATGAGCATCGGCTGTGGTTACAATATGGTCTAGCCAGGAAGTTGTGTGCCACGTTTCACTTATATAGGTAAAACTTGTATCAGGCAATAACGCTTGATATAATTAATTTAGTTTCATTACAGAACTGCTGCAGATGTTGTGCGAATAAACGCTTATCTGACATTTCAGCATTAAAATCACCCATGACATAGACACAACATGAACTATTGTCCTCTATGAAGGACTGAATAAAAGCTAACCTGTTCTGAAATTCATCCTCATGGTCATAGGATTCATATGGTGTGTACACATTTACAATAGTAAATTTATTTTCATTGTGATTAAACTCCAACCCAATAGCCCAGTCAACGTTAAGCCACACCACCTTTACCGTTGGGTCATATTTTATGTTCCACAGTATAGCTACACCACCAGCTATCCTCCCACAAACCATTCTCATGCTGAGATTGGTAGTGGACTCTCCAGCACTATGAAACATCTTGTGTAGGGAGTTCAATTTGTCCAGATCTTGCTTGGCCATCCAGGTTTCTTGAAGGCAGACAATGTCACTCTCGTCCAGCAATGTGTCCACCACCAAACGTCTTGATCTATCAGCAGCAGTATGTCCTACTCGGAGGCCACGAGCGTTGTAGGATACAACCCGCATTAATGATCTACCACGGACCCATCAGGGCAGCTGGCCGGTGTGTCTGTCTCCCTGGTCTCTACATATAGGCCTACATTCATCCCAGCATCATGACTGAGCTGAAGCTCGGTACCCTGAGAGTGGGGGGTATGCTCTGGTCGAGCTTTTTTGAAAGTATAGACCAAGGGTAATTACCACACCACAACTGTCCCACCATTACCCATAGGTGGCGCTACATTCCACGCCCTAAAGCACAAAGGCTTTCTGGAATGGATAGGCTAACCAAGCCCCCTCCCTTCACTCCTTGGGTTGAAATAAAGGCCCTTGTGGATCTTGATGGTATTATATTTCAGATTTGGTATCCCATTGGTAATTCTGCAGCATAGATTTTTCTATACAGTTCCAATTTGTCAAGAATATACATTTTTCAATGGTTCGCAATGTTTGGAGGAATCCGCCATTACTGCTTGCAGTTATATTTAGGATTCCTCCGTCAGGAGGAAACCTATTGTTATTGTTAGTTTTATTATTATTATTATTCTTGTTCCATGGAAGTCAATGGCAGCCCCTAGAACCCTTCGACAACTTTTTGTGAAATTTGGCACACTCATTAAGGACAGTTGATTCTATACCTACACCAAGTTTCATGTCTCCCATTAGACCACTCCAGCGCCACCAACGGGTCAAAGTTGGACTTGTGTTTACACACGCAACTTTTGAACCGTATGACCCATTTTCAAAAATGAGGTACCATTGGATTCCCTGGTTCAAGCCGAGTTCAACGCACCCCATGGCGTCAATTTCCGGTTATATAGATTTTCCGCTACTTCCGGTTTTATCAAAAACCTTTGAAAGCCTACTCCTCCTACAATTTTTGTCATATCTTCTTCAAAGTTACCAGAGATGATCTTCAGACCAAGCGTCACAAAAGTTATCGAAAAGAATTTTGATCCTCACAACCGTTTGTCCGGTACAGCCAATCAAATTCATCAGAAAAGCCGCCAAACAGGATGTGAAGTCATGTCTCAGCAAATCTTTGAGATATCAACACGAAACTTGGTATATCGATGGAAGACACTACAACATGTTACCGTGTGCAAAGGCAACTTCATATCTCCAAAAATGATTGATATAAAGCAAATTGAACTTATCGCTAACGCTAAAATAATGCTTTACACATCAGCCAGTCAAAAACTGATACTCTGATTCAATCACAAGTTCATATGAAGACTCTTGAGAATGTTTATAACACAAATCTGTGAAAAAGTTGACTGTAAGATCAAAGGTCGATTTTTGGTGAATATTTGAAACATGCTTGCTTGGCTAATTTCTAGCCAAATTTCCAATGAATGTCTCCCCTCCTCCTGCCCGCGCGTGCTCCACATCCTCACACACTCAGCCTTAACTTACACACGCGCGGGCTTGGCAAGACGCACACGCAACATTTCAGGAGAGTGTGGGCTGACCAAGCCCCCACTCATTCCTTGGTTTCTAGCCAAGGCCTTGTGGATCTTGTAATCTTGGATCTCTTAACAAAAGCTGATCTTTATAGTATTGCATTTCCGATTTTGTATGCAATGGTAAAAAGTTATACAAATCCTGAAACATTGATATATATATATGTATTTATATATATATAAATCTTTATTTCAGACGCCAAGTTCCACATAAAATAACAGACAGAGCTATAAAAAAGAGAGTAAAACGAAAACATAAAACATAGATAATACAGTGCATAAAAAGTATGAAGACTTTTGTGCCAATGTAGTCTTAAGTTCCAAGTAATCGATAGCAGCTCTTTAGAGGGTTGACCAGGGCCTCTACTATTCAGTTCTCAGACTTGTCCAGTCGACACATGAAACCATACATCAGTTGTCTCAGGAGTGCCTTACAGGTTGGTACGTGCTTAGACAGAAACAACTGACCAGCACTATGCCACCTAGGCACATTAAGTAGCAATCTAAAAGCATCATTGAAACCATACATCAGTTGTCTCAGGATTGCCTTACAGGTTGGTACGTGCTTAGACACAAACAACTGACTAGCACTATGCCACCTTGGCACATTAAGTAGCAATCTAAAAGCATCATTGTAGGCTACTTTCAGTATCTGTATACTCCTTTACCTGTACATAGACCACAAATGAGCAGTGTACAATGGTGTTATGTAGGTTCTAAACAGGGAACATTTAACTGAATCTGAGCACATAGAAAACGTCCTTAATAACATACTGGCCTGAGAATATATTTGACAGCGCTGTTGATACATATCGTTGTCATCTGTCCAATCATCAGAAATGACATGGCAGATATTTTATTTCCTCACAAACACCAAGGGGACTGCCAGATAAATAAAAGGTAGGGAAGGTTAATTTCCTGTCCTGATTACTTCTGACTATCATTATGTGGCTTTTCTTTGCATTATATTTTATATCATGATCTAAGCCATACTGAGAGCACACCCATAGCATCTGTTGCAACAGGCTGAGTGGAACCAGATAATCTGCGTACATCAGATGATTGACAATAGATTCACCAACAAGACAGCCTGTATTTGTCTTATTCAGCTGGCTTGATAAGTCGTCCATATCCATATTAAACAAAAAGGGAAATCAAATTCCTCCTTGTCGAAATCCGTTACCAACATGGAAAGCAGCTGATACGACATTGTCCCATTTAACATGAAAAGTTTGATTGGCATACCAGAACACCAAAATCCTCACAAGAGGTTTAGGGACACCTCTCGCTATTAGCTTCATAAACAGTTTTTCATGACAAATTCGATCGAAAGCTTTGTAAGCATCAATAAAGCATAAAAATACAGATGAATTAAGACTTGTGTACCTGAGACAATCTCCTTCAGAGCATAGATACAGAGATCAGTACCATGTTTTCTTTTAAAACCAAACTGATTTTCTGCAGTCAGAATATACATTTCCAATTTCAATCAAATAATTCTCTCAAACACTTTAGACAAGATACTGGCCAATGCCATGGGTCGATAGTTGTCTATGCTGTTCAGTTTACCAGCCTTATCTTTAACAACAGGCACTAACAGTACTGACATAATAGAGTTCGGTAGAACACCATGAACCATAATTCCAGTGAGACACATGGCTAGAAATGGACTGAGTCTATAACTGGCATTTTTTAGATGCTCTGCAGAAATGGAATCCATACCACAAGCTTTGTTGTTGTCTAGCATGTGGATGGCATCATAAATATCTACTGATCTAACTATCAAGTCTGCAGAGATACCTTTATATTGATTATCAATTCTCACTGTGTTACTTTGAACACAATTAAATAGTTTACTGTAGTGCTCATGCCATAGATCAGCAATCTTCTCTGGACAACTAACCCCTTTGATATCAGAAGGGAGGGGAGTTCTGTTATTATTTATGATCTTGACCTCCTTCCAGAAGTCAGTAAGATTGTTATTCTGCATCTTTCTGGCCAGCGAGTCTGCTCTCATTGTGTTTTCATTTCTCTTAATGAAACGAGTGCATATTTAAATCTAGCATTTGTGAGGTTTTTGTTATCAAGCAGCACTCTCTGTCTGGGTCTGCCTGCCTCTGACCAGACTCTAAAGGCTTCTCTAGCAGCAGCATGTTGCTCAGACACAAACTCATTCCAGACAGGCCGTGCGTTAGGGACCTTACTCTTGTGATTAATAAAACCTTCACTGAAAGCATAAAGACATTTGACAATATCATCATACATGGCACAGAGCTTTTCAGCATGATGTTTATCCTTGCAGTTCATATCCGTGCACATTAGGGCATCCCTAGAAAATGCAACATCACTATGTAAGCTGTCAGTTAATAGAGAATATCTGTGCATAACCTCTTTGGTCAATTTTGACCAGTCCAGTTTTCTTGGGGGGCCAGCAACAAGGGTACACTCTCAACATTTAGCAGCATAGCAACTGGTATGTGATCAGTGGTGGCCAGCCCATAACACATCTCTATACTTTCCAGTGAGTCATGAGCATCGGCTGTGGTTACAATATGGTCTAGCCAGGAGGTTGTGTGCCACGTTTCACTTATATAGGTAAAACTTGTATCAGGCAATAACGCTTGATATAATTAATTTAGTTTCATTACAGAACTGCTGCAGATGTTGTGCGAATAAACACTTATCTGACATGTCAGCATTAAAATCACCCATGACATAGACACAACATGAACTATTGTCCTCTTTGAAGGACTGAATAAAAGCTAACTTGTTCTGAAATTCATCCTCATGGTCATAGGATTCATATGGTGTGTACACATTTACAATAGTACATTTATTTTCATTGTGATTAAACTCCAACCCAATAGCCCAGTCAACGTTAAGCCACACCACCTTTACCGTTGGGTCATATTTTATGTTCCACAGTATAGCTACACCACCAGCTATCCTCCCACAAACCATTCTCATGCTGAGATCGGTAGTGGACTCTCCAGCACCATGAAAGTTCTTGTGTAGGGAGTTCAATTTGTCCAGATCTTGCTTGGCCATCCAGGTTTCTTGAAGGCAGACAATGTCACTCTCGTCCAGCAATGTGTCCACCACCAAACGTCTTGATCTATCAGCAGCAGTATGTCCTACTCGGAGGCCACAAGCGTTGTAGGATACAACCCGCATTAATGATCTACCACGGACCCATCAGGGCAGCTGGCCGGTGTGTCTGTCTCCCTGGTCTCTACATATAGGCCAACATTCATCCCAGCATCATGACTGAAGGGTAATTACCACACCACAACTGTCCCACCATTACCCATAGGTGGCGCTACATTCCACGCCCTAGAGCACAAAGGCTTTCTGGAATGGATAGGCTAACCAAGCCCCCTCCCTTCACTCCTTGGGTTGAAATAAAGGCCCTTGTGGATCTTGATGGTATTATATTTCAGATTTGGTATCCCATTGGTAATTCTGCAGCATAGATTTTTCTATACAGTTCCAATTTGTCAAGAATATACATTTTTCAATGGTTCGCAATGTTTGGAGGAATCCGCCATTACTGCTTGCAGTTATATTTAGGATTCCTCCGTCAGGAGGAAACCTATTGTTATTGTTAGTTTTATTATTATTATTATTCTTGTTCCATGGAAGTCAATGGCAGCCCCTAGAACACTTCGACAACTTTTTGTGAAATTTGGCACACTCATTAAGGACAGTTGATTCTATACCTACACCAAGTTTCATGTCTCCCATTAGACCACTCCAGCGCCACCAATGGGTCAAAGTTGGACTTGTGTTTACACACGCAACTTTTGAACCGTATGACCCATTTTCAAAAATGAGGTACCATTGGATTCCCTGGTTCAAGCCGAGTTCAACGCACCCCATGGCGTCAATTTCCGGTTATATAGATTTTCCGCTACTTCCGGTTTTATCAAAAACCTTTGAAAGCCTACTCCTCCTACAATTTTTGTCATATCTTCTTCAAAGTTACCAGAGATGATCTTCAGACCAAGCGTCACAAAAGTTATCGAAAAGAATTTTGATCCTCACAACCGTTTGTCCGGTACAGCCAATCAAATTCATCAGAAAAGCCGCCAAACAGGATGTGAAGTCCTGTCTCAGCAAATCTTTGAGATATCAACACGAAACTTGGTATATCGATGGAAGACACTACAACATGTTACCGTGTGCAAAGGCAACTTCATATCTCCAAAAATGATTGATATAAAGCAAATTGAACTTATCGCTAACGCTAAAATAATGCTTTACACATCAGCCAGTCAAAAACTGATACTCTGATTCAATCACAAGTTCATATGAAGACTCTTGAGAATGTTTATAACACAAATCTGTGAAAAAGTTGACTGTAAGATCAAAGGTCGATTTTTGGTGAATATTTGAAACATGCTTGCTTGGCTAATTTCTAGCCAAATTTCCAATGAATGTCTCCCCTCCTCCTGCCCGCGCGTGCTCCACATCCTCACACACTCAGCCTTAACTTACACACGCGCGGGCTTGGCAAGACGCACACGCAACATTTCAGGAGAGTGTGGGCTGACCAAGCCCCCACTCATTCCTTGGTTTCTAGCCAAGGCCTTGTGGATCTTGTAATCTTGGATCTCTTAACAAAAGCTGATCTTTTTAGTATTGCATTTCCGATTTTGTATGCAATGGTAAAAAGTTATACAAATCCTGAAACATTGATATATATATATGTATTTATATATATATAAATCTTTATTTCAGACGCCAAGTTCCACATAAAATAACAGACATAGAGCTATAAAAAAGAGAGTAAAACGAAAACATAAAACATAGATAATACAGTGCATAAAAAGTATGAAGACTTTTGTGCCAATGTAGTCTTAAGTTCCAAGTAATCGATAGCAGCTCTTTAGAGGGTTGACCAGGGCCTCTACTATTCAGTTCTCAGACTTGTCCAGTCGACACATGAAACCATACATCAGTTGTCTCAGGAGTGCCTTACAGGTTGGTACGTGCTTAGACAGAAACAACTGACCAGCACTATGCCACCTAGGCACATTAAGTAGCAATCTAAAAGCATCATTGAAACCATACATCAGTTGTCTCAGGATTGCCTTACAGGTTGGTACGTGCTTAGACACAAACAACTGACTAGCACTATGCCACCTTGGCACATTAAGTAGCAATCTAAAAGCATCATTGTAGGCTACTTTCAGTATCTGTATACTCCTTTACCTGTACATAGACCACAAATGAGCAGTGTACAATGGTGTTATGTAGGTTCTAAACAGGGAACATTTAACTGAATCTGAGCACATAGAAAACGTCCTTAATAACATACTGGCCTGAGAATATATTTGACAGCGCTGTTGATACATATCGTTGTCATCTGTCCAATCATCAGAAATGACATGGCAGATATTTTATTTCCTCACAAACACCAAGGGGACTGCCAGATAAATAAAAGGTAGGGAAGGTTAATTTCCTGTCCTGATTACTTCTGACTATCATTATGTGGCTTTTCTTTGCATTATATTTTATATCATGATCTAAGCCATACTGAGAGCACACCCATAGCATCTGTTGCAACAGGCTGAGTGGAACCAGATAATCTGCGTACATCAGATGATTGACAATAGATTCACCAACAAGACAGCCTGTATTTGTCTTATTCAGCTGGCTTGATAAGTCGTCCATATCCATATTAAACAAAAAGGGAAATCAAATTCCTCCTTGTCGAACTCCGTTACCAACATGGAAAGCAGCTGATACAACATTGTCCCATTTAACATGAAAAGTTTGATTTGCATACCAGAACACCAAAATCCTCACAAGAGGTTTAGGGAAACCTCTCGCTATTAGCTTCATAAACAGTTTTTCATGACAAATTCGATCGAAAGCTTTGTAAGCATCAATAAAGCATAAAAATACAGATGAATTAAGACTTGTGTACCTGAGACAATCTCCTTCAGAGCATAGATACAGAGATCAGTACCATGTTTTCTTTTAAAACCAAACTGATTTTCTGCAGTCAGAATATACATTTCCAATTTCAATCAAATAATTCTCTCAAACACTTTAGACAAGATACTGGCCAATGCAATGGGTCGATAGTTGTGTAGCCCGGGTGGTAAACATTTCTGTTGAAACAATCCTATTACATAAATATAAAAGTTTGAATACATAATACTTAAGTTCATAGTTTAATAAATAGACTTTAAGGTTTGAGAGTATGATTTTGATTTGATGAGAAATGCATATTGTTCATGTTTTACTGAATACAGCATTTGGAAATGTATATCTGTTGTTTAAAAAACGCATGTTAAAATGTACCGGTTACAAATATGAAGAGAGTAAGATGAATGTTTTGTGAATCTATGTTGTTGCTTTAATTTTGATTATGATGTTAAGCCAATCCGGTTTGAGGTCAAAGGGCAGGGTAACACGGGAAGTTGGGGTAGATGAGGTTGGAGTAGAAAAAGACAGAGCGAGCGGAGGAGTTGGAGGGAGAAGAAAATTGTAGCGTACGGTAAAATACCAAGAGTGAAGATTTTATATTATCATTAGTGGTGTTATGTTTATATTGTTGGGTGAATATCTCAACCAACAACAATAACCCAGAAAGAGGAGTTTGGCTGTTGGCGGTTTTGGATTAAGCACGGGCTTTGCCGCCAGACTAGCGACAGCGAGTGCCAGGTTGGAGCCGGTGGAGGTCGGGATTGTCGTCGTCCTCAGTCTTCTTCCTGAGTTGGTTCGTCTCGTAAATCCACGAGAGTATTTGGTCGGTCTCTCCTTCACCTGCTGCCGCCCTTCTGCCGCAGTGCGTGTGCTACCGCACTGCTGATCCGAGGTACCAGCTCCTTGTTATTTTGTGCCATCCTGGCGAAACAGCCATTTTGTTTACGGCTACAACGCACACGAGCTACACTCAGGCCTGCACCGTAGAACTGTACTGAATTAAGGTATTCGTGTAGTTAGCATTGCCGGCTAGTTTGTATTGTGTGTCCATGTGCATTACGATGTCATGTAAATGTTGAACCAATAACTGAAGAACTGATTTTTTGTCTGAAGTAAATCTTTCCTGTTTTTGTTTAACAGTTGGTTGTATTGTTTTTTTCATATGTTAAATTGGTTTAAGTTAGTAACAATTACTAACGAACTCAGGTTAGCCACCTCTCATTACAAATCCACCAAACTAGAGAGGCGCTACAGTTGTCTATGCTGTTCAGTTTACCAGCCTTATCTTTAACAACAGGCACTAACAGTACTGACATAATAGAGTTCGGTAGAACACCATGAACCATAATTCCAGTGAGACACATGGCTAGAAATGGACTGAGTCTATAACTGGCATTTTTTAGATGCTCTGCAGAAATGGAATCCATACCACAAGCTTTGTTGTTGTCTAGCATGTGGATGGCATCATAAATATCTACTGATCTAACTATCAAGTCTGCAGAGATACCTTTATATTGATTATCAATTCTCACTGTGTTACTTTGAACACAATTAAATAGTTTACTGTAGTGCTCATGCCATAGATCAGCAATCTTCTCTGGACAACTAACCCCTTTGATATCAGAAGGGAGGGGAGTTCTGTTATTATTTATGATCTTGACCTCCTTCCAGAAGTCAGTAAGATTGTTATTCTGCATCTTTCTGGCCAGCGAGTCTACTCTCATTGTGTTTTCATTTCTCTTAATGAAACGAGTGCATATTTAAATCTAGCATTTGTGAGGTTTTTGTTATCAAGCAGCACTCCCTGTCTGGGTCTGCCTGCCTCTGACCAGACTCTAAAGGCTTCTCTAGCAGCAGCATGTTGCTCAGACACAAACTCATTCCAGACAGGCCGTGCGTTAGGGACCTTACTCTTGTGATTAATAAAAGGTTCACTGGAAGCATAAAGACATTTGACAATATCATCATACATGGCACAGAGCTTTTCAGCATGATGTTTATCCTTGCAGTTCATATCCGTGCACATTAGGGCATCCCTAGAAAATGCAACATCACTATGTAAGCTGTCAGTTAATAGAGAATATCTGTGCCGAACCTCTTTGGTCAATTTTGACCAGTCCAGTTTTCTTGGGGGGCCAGCAACAAGGGTACAATCTCAACATTTAGCAGCATAGCAACTGGTATGTGATCAGTGGTGGCCAGCCCATAACACATCTCTATACTTTCCAGTGAGTCATGAGCATCGGCTGTGGTTACAATATGGTCTAGCCAGGAAGTTGTGTGCCACGTTTCACTTATATAGGTAAAACTTGTATCAGGCAATAACGCTTGATATAATTAATTTAGTTTCATTACAGAACTGCTGCAGATGTTGTGCGAATAAACGCTTATCTGACATTTCAGCATTAAAATCACCCATGACATAGACACAACATGAACTATTGTCCTCTATGAAGGACTGAATAAAAGCTAACCTGTTCTGAAATTCATCCTCATGGTCATAGGATTCATATGGTGTGTACACATTTACAATAGTAAATTTATTTTCATTGTGATTAAACTCCAACCCAATAGCCCAGTCAACGTTAAGCCACACCACCTTTACCGTTGGGTCATATTTTATGTTCCACAGTATAGCTACACCACCAGCTATCCTCCCACAAACCATTCTCATGCTGAGATTGGTAGTGGACTCTCCAGCACTATGAAACATCTTGTGTAGGGAGTTCAATTTGTCCAGATCTTGCTTGGCCATCCAGGTTTCTTGAAGGCAGACAATGTCACTCTCGTCCAGCAATGTGTCCACCACCAAACGTCTTGATCTATCAGCAGCAGTATGTCCTACTCGGAGGCCACGAGCGTTGTAGGATACAACCCGCATTAATGATCTACCACGGACCCATCAGGGCAGCTGGCCGGTGTGTCTGTCTCCCTGGTCTCTACATATAGGCCTACATTCATCCCAGCATCATGACTGAGCTGAAGCTCGGTACCCTGAGAGTGGGGGGTATGCTCTGGTCGAGCTTTTTTGAAAGTATAGACCAAGGGTAATTACCACACCACAACTGTCCCACCATTACCCATAGGTGGCGCTACATTCCACGCCCTAAAGCACAAAGGCTTTCTGGAATGGATAGGCTAACCAAGCCCCCTCCCTTCACTCCTTGGGTTGAAATAAAGGCCCTTGTGGATCTTGATGGTATTATATTTCAGATTTGGTATCCCATTGGTAATTCTGCAGCATAGATTTTTCTATACAGTTCCAATTTGTCAAGAATATACATTTTTCAATGGTTCGCAATGTTTGGAGGAATCCGCCATTACTGCTTGCAGTTATATTTAGGATTCCTCCGTCAGGAGGAAACCTATTGTTATTGTTAGTTTTATTATTATTATTATTCTTGTTCCATGGAAGTCAATGGCAGCCCCTAGAACACTTCGACAACTTTTTGTGAAATTTGGCACACTCATTAAGGACAGTTGATTCTATACCTACACCAAGTTTCATGTCTCCCATTAGACCACTCCAGCGCCACCAATGGGTCAAAGTTGGACTTGTGTTTACACACGCAACTTTTGAACCGTATGACCCATTTTCAAAAATGAGGTACCATTGGATTCCCTGGTTCAAGCCGAGTTCAACGCACCCCATGGCGTCAATTTCCGGTTATATAGATTTTCCGCTACTTCCGGTTTTATCAAAAACCTTTGAAAGCCTACTCCTCCTACAATTTTTGTCATATCTTCTTCAAAGTTACCAGAGATGATCTTCAGACCAAGCGTCACAAAAGTTATCGAAAAGAATTTTGATCCTCACAACCGTTTGTCCGGTACAGCCAATCAAATTCATCAGAAAAGCCGCCAAACAGGATGTGAAGTCCTGTCTCAGCAAATCTTTGAGATATCAACACGAAACTTGGTATATCGATGGAAGACACTACAACATGTTACCGTGTGCAAAGGCAACTTCATATCTCCAAAAATGATTGATATAAAGCAAATTGAACTTATCGCTAACGCTAAAATAATGCTTTACACATCAGCCAGTCAAAAACTGATACTCTGATTCAATCACAAGTTCATATGAAGACTCTTGAGAATGTTTATAACACAAATCTGTGAAAAAGTTGACTGTAAGATCAAAGGTCGATTTTTGGTGAATATTTGAAACATGCTTGCTTGGCTAATTTCTAGCCAAATTTCCAATGAATGTCTCCCCTCCTCCTGCCCGCGCGTGCTCCACATCCTCACACACTCAGCCTTAACTTACACACGCGCGGGCTTGGCAAGACGCACACGCAACATTTCAGGAGAGTGTGGGCTGACCAAGCCCCCACTCATTCCTTGGTTTCTAGCCAAGGCCTTGTGGATCTTGTAATCTTGGATCTCTTAACAAAAGCTGATCTTTTTAGTATTGCATTTCCGATTTTGTATGCAATGGTAAAAAGTTATACAAATCCTGAAACATTGATATATATATATGTATTTATATATATATAAATCTTTATTTCAGACGCCAAGTTCCACATAAAATAACAGACATAGAGCTATAAAAAAGAGAGTAAAACGAAAACATAAAACATAGATAATACAGTGCATAAAAAGTATGAAGACTTTTGTGCCAATGTAGTCTTAAGTTCCAAGTAATCGATAGCAGCTCTTTAGAGGGTTGACCAGGGCCTCTACTATTCAGTTCTCAGACTTGTCCAGTCGACACATGAAACCATACATCAGTTGTCTCAGGAGTGCCTTACAGGTTGGTACGTGCTTAGACAGAAACAACTGACCAGCACTATGCCACCTAGGCACATTAAGTAGCAATCTAAAAGCATCATTGAAACCATACATCAGTTGTCTCAGGATTGCCTTACAGGTTGGTACGTGCTTAGACACAAACAACTGACTAGCACTATGCCACCTTGGCACATTAAGTAGCAATCTAAAAGCATCATTGTAGGCTACTTTCAGTATCTGTATACTCCTTTACCTGTACATAGACCACAAATGAGCAGTGTACAATGGTGTTATGTAGGTTCTAAACAGGGAACATTTAACTGAATCTGAGCACATAGAAAACGTCCTTAATAACATACTGGCCTGAGAATATATTTGACAGCGCTGTTGATACATATCGTTGTCATCTGTCCAATCATCAGAAATGACATGGCAGATATTTTATTTCCTCACAAACACCAAGGGGACTGCCAGATAAATAAAAGGTAGGGAAGGTTAATTTCCTGTCCTGATTACTTCTGACTATCATTATGTGGCTTTTCTTTGCATTATATTTTATATCATGATCTAAGCCATACTGAGAGCACACCCATAGCATCTGTTGCAACAGGCTGAGTGGAACCAGATAATCTGCGTACATCAGATGATTGACAATAGATTCACCAACAAGACAGCCTGTATTTGTCTTATTCAGCTGGCTTGATAAGTCGTCCATATCCATATTAAACAAAAAGGGAAATCAAATTCCTCCTTGTCGAACTCCGTTACCAACATGGAAAGCAGCTGATACAACATTGTCCCATTTAACATGAAAAGTTTGATTTGCATACCAGAACACCAAAATCCTCACAAGAGGTTTAGGGAAACCTCTCGCTATTAGCTTCATAAACAGTTTTTCATGACAAATTCGATCGAAAGCTTTGTAAGCATCAATAAAGCATAAAAATACAGATGAATTAAGACTTGTGTACCTGAGACAATCTCCTTCAGAGCATAGATACAGAGATCAGTACCATGTTTTCTTTTAAAACCAAACTGATTTTCTGCAGTCAGAATATACATTTCCAATTTCAATCAAATAATTCTCTCAAACACTTTAGACAAGATACTGGCCAATGCAATGGGTCGATAGTTGTGTAGCCCGGGTGGTAAACATTTCTGTTGAAACAATCCTATTACATAAATATAAAAGTTTGAATACATAATACTTAAGTTCATAGTTTAATAAATAGACTTTAAGGTTTGAGAGTATGATTTTGATTTGATGAGAAATGCATATTGTTCATGTTTTACTGAATACAGCATTTGGAAATGTATATCTGTTGTTTAAAAAACGCATGTTAAAATGTACCGGTTACAAATATGAAGAGAGTAAGATGAATGTTTTGTGAATCTATGTTGTTGCTTTAATTTTGATTATGATGTTAAGCCAATCCGGTTTGAGGTCAAAGGGCAGGGTAACACGGGAAGTTGGGGTAGATGAGGTTGGAGTAGAAAAAGACAGAGCGAGCGGAGGAGTTGGAGGGAGAAGAAAATTGTAGCGTACGGTAAAATACCAAGAGTGAAGATTTTATATTATCATTAGTGGTGTTATGTTTATATTGTTGGGTGAATATCTCAACCAACAACAATAACCCAGAAAGAGGAGTTTGGCTGTTGGCGGTTTTGGATAAAGCACGGGCTTTGCCGCCAGACTAGCGACAGCGAGTGCCAGGTTGGAGCCGGTGGAGGTCGGGATTGTCGTCGTCCTCAGTCTTCTTCCTGAGTTGGTTCGTCTCGTAAATCCACGAGAGTATTTGGTCGGTCTCTCCTTCACCTGCTGCCGCCCTTCTGCCGCAGTGCGTGTGCTACCGCACTGCTGATCCGAGGTACCAGCTCCTTGTTATTTTGTGCCATCCTGGCGAAACAGCCATTTTGTTTACGGCTACAACGCACACGAGCTACACTCAGGCCTGCACCGTAGAACTGTACTGAATTAAGGTATTCGTGTAGTTAGCATTGCCGGCTAGTTTGTATTGTGTGTCCATGTGCATTACGATGTCATGTAAATGTTGAACCAATAACTGAAGAACTGATTTTTTGTCTGAAGTAAATCTTTCCTGTTTTTGTTTAACAGTTGGTTGTATTGTTTTTTTCATATGTTAAATTGGTTTAAGTTAGTAACAATTACTAACGAACTCAGGTTAGCCACCTCTCATTACAAATCCACCAAACTAGAGAGGCGCTACAGTTGTCTATGCTGTTCAGTTTACCAGCCTTATCTTTAACAACAGGCACTAACAGTACTGACATAATAGAGTTCGGTAGAACACCATGAACCATAATTCCAGTGAGACACATGGCTAGAAATGGACTGAGTCTATAACTGGCATTTTTTAGATGCTCTGCAGAAATGGAATCCATACCACAAGCTTTGTTGTTGTCTAGCATGTGGATGGCATCATAAATATCTACTGATCTAACTATCAAGTCTGCAGAGATACCTTTATATTGATTATCAATTCTCACTGTGTTACTTTGAACACAATTAAATAGTTTACTGTAGTGCTCATGCCATAGATCAGCAATCTTCTCTGGACAACTAACCCCTTTGATATCAGAAGGGAGGGGAGTTCTGTTATTATTTATGATCTTGACCTCCTTCCAGAAGTCAGTAAGATTGTTATTCTGCATCTTTCTGGCCAGCGAGTCTACTCTCATTGTGTTTTCATTTCTCTTAATGAAACGAGTGCATATTTAAATCTAGCATTTGTGAGGTTTTTGTTATCAAGCAGCACTCCCTGTCTGGGTCTGCCTGCCTCTGACCAGACTCTAAAGGCTTCTCTAGCAGCAGCATGTTGCTCAGACACAAACTCATTCCAGACAGGCCGTGCGTTAGGGACCTTACTCTTGTGATTAATAAAAGGTTCACTGGAAGCATAAAGACATTTGACAATATCATCATACATGGCACAGAGCTTTTCAGCATGATGTTTATCCTTGCAGTTCATATCCGTGCACATTAGGGCATCCCTAGAAAATGCAACATCACTATGTAAGCTGTCAGTTAATAGAGAATATCTGTGCCGAACCTCTTTGGTCAATTTTGACCAGTCCAGTTTTCTTGGGGGGCCAGCAACAAGGGTACAATCTCAACATTTAGCAGCATAGCAACTGGTATGTGATCAGTGGTGGCCAGCCCATAACACATCTCTATACTTTCCAGTGAGTCATGAGCATCGGCTGTGGTTACAATATGGTCTAGCCAGGAAGTTGTGTGCCACGTTTCACTTATATAGGTAAAACTTGTATCAGGCAATAACGCTTGATATAATTAATTTAGTTTCATTACAGAACTGCTGCAGATGTTGTGCGAATAAACGCTTATCTGACATTTCAGCATTAAAATCACCCATGACATAGACACAACATGAACTATTGTCCTCTATGAAGGACTGAATAAAAGCTAACCTGTTCTGAAATTCATCCTCATGGTCATAGGATTCATATGGTGTGTACACATTTACAATAGTAAATTTATTTTCATTGTGATTAAACTCCAACCCAATAGCCCAGTCAACGTTAAGCCACACCACCTTTACCGTTGGGTCATATTTTATGTTCCACAGTATAGCTACACCACCAGCTATCCTCCCACAAACCATTCTCATGCTGAGATTGGTAGTGGACTCTCCAGCACTATGAAACATCTTGTGTAGGGAGTTCAATTTGTCCAGATCTTGCTTGGCCATCCAGGTTTCTTGAAGGCAGACAATGTCACTCTCGTCCAGCAATGTGTCCACCACCAAACGTCTTGATCTATCAGCAGCAGTATGTCCTACTCGGAGGCCACGAGCGTTGTAGGATACAACCCGCATTAATGATCTACCACGGACCCATCAGGGCAGCTGGCCGGTGTGTCTGTCTCCCTGGTCTCTACATATAGGCCTACATTCATCCCAGCATCATGACTGAGCTGAAGCTCGGTACCCTGAGAGTGGGGGGTATGCTCTGGTCGAGCTTTTTTGAAAGTATAGACCAAGGGTAATTACCACACCACAACTGTCCCACCATTACCCATAGGTGGCGCTACATTCCACGCCCTAAAGCACAAAGGCTTTCTGGAATGGATAGGCTAACCAAGCCCCCTCCCTTCACTCCTTGGGTTGAAATAAAGGCCCTTGTGGATCTTGATGGTATTATATTTCAGATTTGGTATCCCATTGGTAATTCTGCAGCATAGATTTTTCTATACAGTTCCAATTTGTCAAGAATATACATTTTTCAATGGTTCGCAATGTTTGGAGGAATCCGCCATTACTGCTTGCAGTTATATTTATTAGGATTCCTCCGTCAGGAGGAAACCTATTGTTATTGTTAGTTTTATTATTATTATTATTCTTGTTCCATGGAAGTCAATGGCAGCCCCTAGAACACTTCGACAACTTTTTGTGAAATTTGGCACACTCATTAAGGACAGTTGATTCTATACCTACACCAAGTTTCATGTCTCCCATTAGACCACTCCAGCGCCACCAATGGGTCAAAGTTGGACTTGTGTTTACACACGCAACTTTTGAACCGTATGACCCATTTTCAAAAATGAGGTACCATTGGATTCCCTGGTTCAAGCCGAGTTCAACGCACCCCATGGCGTCAATTTCCGGTTATATAGATTTTCCGCTACTTCCGGTTTTATCAAAAACCTTTGAAAGCCTACTCCTCCTACAATTTTTGTCATATCTTCTTCAAAGTTACCAGAGATGATCTTCAGACCAAGCGTCACAAAAGTTATCGAAAAGAATTTTGATCCTCACAACCGTTTGTCCGGTACAGCCAATCAAATTCATCAGAAAAGCCGCCAAACAGGATGTGAAGTCCTGTCTCAGCAAATCTTTGAGATATCAACACGAAACTTGGTATATCGATGGAAGACACTACAACATGTTACCGTGTGCAAAGGCAACTTCATATCTCCAAAAATGATTGATATAAAGCAAATTGAACTTATCGCTAACGCTAAAATAATGCTTTACACATCAGCCAGTCAAAAACTGATACTCTGATTCAATCACAAGTTCATATGAAGACTCTTGAGAATGTTTATAACACAAATCTGTGAAAAAGTTGACTGTAAGATCAAAGGTCGATTTTTGGTGAATATTTGAAACATGCTTGCTTGGCTAATTTCTAGCCAAATTTCCAATGAATGTCTCCCCTCCTCCTGCCCGCGCGTGCTCCACATCCTCACACACTCAGCCTTAACTTACACACGCGCGGGCTTGGCAAGACGCACACGCAACATTTCAGGAGAGTGTGGGCTGACCAAGCCCCCACTCATTCCTTGGTTTCTAGCCAAGGCCTTGTGGATCTTGTAATCTTGGATCTCTTAACAAAAGCTGATCTTTTTAGTATTGCATTTCCGATTTTGTATGCAATGGTAAAAAGTTATACAAATCCTGAAACATTGATATATATATATGTATTTATATATATATAAATCTTTATTTCAGACGCCAAGTTCCACATAAAATAACAGACATAGAGCTATAAAAAAGAGAGTAAAACGAAAACATAAAACATAGATAATACAGTGCATAAAAAGTATGAAGACTTTTGTGCCAATGTAGTCTTAAGTTCCAAGTAATCGATAGCAGCTCTTTAGAGGGTTGACCAGGGCCTCTACTATTCAGTTCTCAGACTTGTCCAGTCGACACATGAAACCATACATCAGTTGTCTCAGGAGTGCCTTACAGGTTGGTACGTGCTTAGACAGAAACAACTGACCAGCACTATGCCACCTAGGCACATTAAGTAGCAATCTAAAAGCATCATTGAAACCATACATCAGTTGTCTCAGGATTGCCTTACAGGTTGGTACGTGCTTAGACACAAACAACTGACTAGCACTATGCCACCTTGGCACATTAAGTAGCAATCTAAAAGCATCATTGTAGGCTACTTTCAGTATCTGTATACTCCTTTACCTGTACATAGACCACAAATGAGCAGTGTACAATGGTGTTATGTAGGTTCTAAACAGGGAACATTTAACTGAATCTGAGCACATAGAAAACGTCCTTAATAACATACTGGCCTGAGAATATATTTGACAGCGCTGTTGATACATATCGTTGTCATCTGTCCAATCATCAGAAATGACATGGCAGATATTTTATTTCCTCACAAACACCAAGGGGACTGCCAGATAAATAAAAGGTAGGGAAGGTTAATTTCCTGTCCTGATTACTTCTGACTATCATTATGTGGCTTTTCTTTGCATTATATTTTATATCATGATCTAAGCCATACTGAGAGCACACCCATAGCATCTGTTGCAACAGGCTGAGTGGAACCAGATAATCTGCGTACATCAGATGATTGACAATAGATTCACCAACAAGACAGCCTGTATTTGTCTTATTCAGCTGGCTTGATAAGTCGTCCATATCCATATTAAACAAAAAGGGAAATCAAATTCCTCCTTGTCGAACTCCGTTACCAACATGGAAAGCAGCTGATACAACATTGTCCCATTTAACATGAAAAGTTTGATTTGCATACCAGAACACCAAAATCCTCACAAGAGGTTTAGGGAAACCTCTCGCTATTAGCTTCATAAACAGTTTTTCATGACAAATTCGATCGAAAGCTTTGTAAGCATCAATAAAGCATAAAAATACAGATGAATTAAGACTTGTGTACCTGAGACAATCTCCTTCAGAGCATAGATACAGAGATCAGTACCATGTTTTCTTTTAAAACCAAACTGATTTTCTGCAGTCAGAATATACATTTCCAATTTCAATCAAATAATTCTCTCAAACACTTTAGACAAGATACTGGCCAATGCAATGGGTCGATAGTTGTGTAGCCCGGGTGGTAAACATTTCTGTTGAAACAATCCTATTACATAAATATAAAAGTTTGAATACATAATACTTAAGTTCATAGTTTAATAAATAGACTTTAAGGTTTGAGAGTATGATTTTGATTTGATGAGAAATGCATATTGTTCATGTTTTACTGAATACAGCATTTGGAAATGTATATCTGTTGTTTAAAAAACGCATGTTAAAATGTACCGGTTACAAATATGAAGAGAGTAAGATGAATGTTTTGTGAATCTATGTTGTTGCTTTAATTTTGATTATGATGTTAAGCCAATCCGGTTTGAGGTCAAAGGGCAGGGTAACACGGGAAGTTGGGGTAGATGAGGTTGGAGTAGAAAAAGACAGAGCGAGCGGAGGAGTTGGAGGGAGAAGAAAATTGTAGCGTACGGTAAAATACCAAGAGTGAAGATTTTATATTATCATTAGTGGTGTTATGTTTATATTGTTGGGTGAATATCTCAACCAACAACAATAACCCAGAAAGAGGAGTTTGGCTGTTGGCGGTTTTGGATAAAGCACGGGCTTTGCCGCCAGACTAGCGACAGCGAGTGCCAGGTTGGAGCCGGTGGAGGTCGGGATTGTCGTCGTCCTCAGTCTTCTTCCTGAGTTGGTTCGTCTCGTAAATCCACGAGAGTATTTGGTCGGTCTCTCCTTCACCTGCTGCCGCCCTTCTGCCGCAGTGCGTGTGCTACCGCACTGCTGATCCGAGGTACCAGCTCCTTGTTATTTTGTGCCATCCTGGCGAAACAGCCATTTTGTTTACGGCTACAACGCACACGAGCTACACTCAGGCCTGCACCGTAGAACTGTACTGAATTAAGGTATTCGTGTAGTTAGCATTGCCGGCTAGTTTGTATTGTGTGTCCATGTGCATTACGATGTCATGTAAATGTTGAACCAATAACTGAAGAACTGATTTTTTGTCTGAAGTAAATCTTTCCTGTTTTTGTTTAACAGTTGGTTGTATTGTTTTTTTCATATGTTAAATTGGTTTAAGTTAGTAACAATTACTAACGAACTCAGGTTAGCCACCTCTCATTACAAATCCACCAAACTAGAGAGGCGCTACAGTTGTCTATGCTGTTCAGTTTACCAGCCTTATCTTTAACAACAGGCACTAACAGTACTGACATAATAGAGTTCGGTAGAACACCATGAACCATAATTCCAGTGAGACACATGGCTAGAAATGGACTGAGTCTATAACTGGCATTTTTTAGATGCTCTGCAGAAATGGAATCCATACCACAAGCTTTGTTGTTGTCTAGCATGTGGATGGCATCATAAATATCTACTGATCTAACTATCAAGTCTGCAGAGATACCTTTATATTGATTATCAATTCTCACTGTGTTACTTTGAACACAATTAAATAGTTTACTGTAGTGCTCATGCCATAGATCAGCAATCTTCTCTGGACAACTAACCCCTTTGATATCAGAAGGGAGGGGAGTTCTGTTATTATTTATGATCTTGACCTCCTTCCAGAAGTCAGTAAGATTGTTATTCTGCATCTTTCTGGCCAGCGAGTCTACTCTCATTGTGTTTTCATTTCTCTTAATGAAACGAGTGCATATTTAAATCTAGCATTTGTGAGGTTTTTGTTATCAAGCAGCACTCCCTGTCTGGGTCTGCCTGCCTCTGACCAGACTCTAAAGGCTTCTCTAGCAGCAGCATGTTGCTCAGACACAAACTCATTCCAGACAGGCCGTGCGTTAGGGACCTTACTCTTGTGATTAATAAAAGGTTCACTGGAAGCATAAAGACATTTGACAATATCATCATACATGGCACAGAGCTTTTCAGCATGATGTTTATCCTTGCAGTTCATATCCGTGCACATTAGGGCATCCCTAGAAAATGCAACATCACTATGTAAGCTGTCAGTTAATAGAGAATATCTGTGCCGAACCTCTTTGGTCAATTTTGACCAGTCCAGTTTTCTTGGGGGGCCAGCAACAAGGGTACAATCTCAACATTTAGCAGCATAGCAACTGGTATGTGATCAGTGGTGGCCAGCCCATAACACATCTCTATACTTTCCAGTGAGTCATGAGCATCGGCTGTGGTTACAATATGGTCTAGCCAGGAAGTTGTGTGCCACGTTTCACTTATATAGGTAAAACTTGTATCAGGCAATAACGCTTGATATAATTAATTTAGTTTCATTACAGAACTGCTGCAGATGTTGTGCGAATAAACGCTTATCTGACATTTCAGCATTAAAATCACCCATGACATAGACACAACATGAACTATTGTCCTCTATGAAGGACTGAATAAAAGCTAACCTGTTCTGAAATTCATCCTCATGGTCATAGGATTCATATGGTGTGTACACATTTACAATAGTAAATTTATTTTCATTGTGATTAAACTCCAACCCAATAGCCCAGTCAACGTTAAGCCACACCACCTTTACCGTTGGGTCATATTTTATGTTCCACAGTATAGCTACACCACCAGCTATCCTCCCACAAACCATTCTCATGCTGAGATTGGTAGTGGACTCTCCAGCACTATGAAACATCTTGTGTAGGGAGTTCAATTTGTCCAGATCTTGCTTGGCCATCCAGGTTTCTTGAAGGCAGACAATGTCACTCTCGTCCAGCAATGTGTCCACCACCAAACGTCTTGATCTATCAGCAGCAGTATGTCCTACTCGGAGGCCACGAGCGTTGTAGGATACAACCCGCATTAATGATCTACACGGACCCATCAGGGCAGCTGGCCGGTGTGTCTGTCTCCCTGGTCTCTACATATAGGCCTACATTCATCCCAGCATCATGACTGAGCTGAAGCTCGGTACCCTGAGAGCGGGGGGTATGCTCTGGTCGAGCTTTTTTGAAAGTATAGACCAAGGGTAATTACCACACCACAACTGTCCCACCATTACCCATAGGTGGCGCTACATTCCACGCCCTAAAGCACAAAGGCTTTCTGGAATGGATAGGCTAACCAAGCTCTGGTCGAGCTTTTTTGAAAGTATAGACCAAGGGTAATTACCACACCACAACTGTCCCACAATTACCCATAGGTGGCGCTACATTCCACGCCCTAAAGCACAAAGGCTTTCTGGAATGGATAGGCTAACCAAGCCCCCTCCCTTCACTCCTTGGGTTGAAATAAAGGCCCTTGTGGATCTTGATGGTATTATATTTCAGATTTGGTATCCCATTGGTAATTCTGCAGCATAGATTTTTCTATACAGTTCCAATTTGTCAAGAATATACATTTTTCAATGGTTCGCAATGTTTGGAGGAATCCGCCATTACTGCTTGCAGTTATATTTATTATTATTATTCTTGTTCCATGGAAGTCAATGGCAGCCCCTAGAACACTTCGACAACTTTTTGTGAAATTTGGCACACTCATTAAGGACAGTTGATTCTATACCTACACCAAGTTTCATGTCTCCCATTAGACCACTCCAGCGCCACCAATGGGTCAAAGTTGGACTTGTGTTTACACACGCAACTTTTGAACCGTATGACCCATTTTCAAAAATGAGGTACCATTGGATTCCCTGGTTCAAGCCGAGTTCAACGCACCCCATGGCGTCAATTTCCGGTTATATAGATTTTCCGCTACTTCCGGTTTTATCAAAAACCTTTGAAAGCCTACTCCTCCTACAATTTTTGTCATATCTTCTTCAAAGTTACCAGAGATGATCTTCAGACCAAGCGTCACAAAAGTTATCGAAAAGAATTTTGATCCTCACAACCGTTTGTCCGGTACAGCCAATCAAATTCATCAGAAAAGCCGCCAAACAGGATGTGAAGTCATGTCTCAGCAAATCTTTGAGATATCAACACGAAACTTGGTATATCGATGGAAGACACTACAACATGTTACCGTGTGCAAAGGCAACTTCATATCTCCAAAAATGATTGATATAAAGCAAATTGAACTTATCGCTAACGCTAAAATAATGCTTTACACATCAGCCAGTCAAAAACTGATACTCTGATTCAATCACAAGTTCATATGAAGACTCTTGAGAATGTTTATAACACAAATCTGTGAAAAAGTTGACTGTAAGATCAAAGGTCGATTTTTGGTGAATATTTGAAACATGCTTGCTTGGCTAATTTCTAGCCAAATTTCCAATGAATGTCTCCCCTCCTCCTGCCCGCGCGTGCTCCACATCCTCACACACTCAGCCTTAACTTACACACGCGCGGGCTTGGCAAGACGCACACGCAACATTTCAGGAGAGTGTGGGCTGACCAAGCCCCCACTCATTCCTTGGTTTCTAGCCAAGGCCTTGTGGATCTTGTAATCTTGGATCTCTTAACAAAAGCTGATCTTTTTAGTATTGCATTTCCGATTTTGTATGCAATGGTAAAAAGTTATACAAATCCTGAAACATTGATATATATATATGTATTTATATATATATAAAT
Source organism: Hypomesus transpacificus (assembly GCF_021917145.1). Lineage (NCBI taxonomy): Eukaryota > Metazoa > Chordata > Actinopteri > Osmeriformes > Osmeridae > Hypomesus > Hypomesus transpacificus. The sequence continues at coordinate 55,737 of NW_025813895.1, forward strand.
CTTTATTTCAGACGCCAAGTTCCACATAAAATAACAGACATAGAGCTATAAAAAAGAGAGTAAAACGAAAACATAAAACATAGATAATACAGTGCATAAAAAGTATGAAGACTTTTGTGCCAATGTAGTCTTAAGTTCCAAGTAATCGATAGCAGCTCTTTAGAGGGTTGACCAGGGCCTCTACTATTCAGTTCTCAGACTTGTCCAGTCGACACATGAAACCATACATCAGTTGTCTCAGGAGTGCCTTACAGGTTGGTACGTGCTTAGACAGAAACAACTGACCAGCACTATGCCACCTAGGCACATTAAGTAGCAATCTAAAAGCATCATTGAAACCATACATCAGTTGTCTCAGGATTGCCTTACAGGTTGGTACGTGCTTAGACACAAACAACTGACTAGCACTATGCCACCTTGGCACATTAAGTAGCAATCTAAAAGCATCATTGTAGGCTACTTTCAGTATCTGTATACTCCTTTACCTGTACATAGACCACAAATGAGCAGTGTACAATGGTGTTATGTAGGTTCTAAACAGGGAACATTTAACTGAATCTGAGCACATAGAAAACGTCCTTAATAACATACTGGCCTGAGAATATATTTGACAGCGCTGTTGATACATATCGTTGTCATCTGTCCAATCATCAGAAATGACATGGCAGATATTTTATTTCCTCACAAACACCAAGGGGACTGCCAGATAAATAAAAGGTAGGGAAGGTTAATTTCCTGTCCTGATTACTTCTGACTATCATTATGTGGCTTTTCTTTGCATTATATTTTATATCATGATCTAAGCCATACTGAGAGCACACCCATAGCATCTGTTGCAACAGGCTGAGTGGAACCAGATAATCTGCGTACATCAGATGATTGACAATAGATTCACCAACAAGACAGCCTGTATTTGTCTTATTCAGCTGGCTTGATAAGTCGTCCATATCCATATTAAACAAAAAGGGAAATCAAATTCCTCCTTGTCGAACTCCGTTACCAACATGGAAAGCAGCTGATACAACATTGTCCCATTTAACATGAAAAGTTTGATTGGCATACCAGAACACCAAAATCCTCACAAGAGGTTTAGGGACACCTCTCGCTATTAGCTTCATAAACAGTTTTTCATGACAAATTCGATCGAAAGCTTTGTAAGCATCAATAAAGCATAAAAATACAGATGAATTAAGACTTGTGTACCTGAGACAATCTCCTTCAGAGCATAGATACAGAGATCAGTACCATGTTTTCTTTTAAAACCAAACTGATTTTCTGCAGTCAGAATATACATTTCCAATTTCAATCAAATAATTCTCTCAAACACTTTAGACAAGATACTGGCCAATGCAATGGGTCGATAGTTGTGTAGCCCGGGTGGTAAACATTTCTGTTGAAACAATCCTATTACATAAATATAAAAGTTTGAATACATAATACTTAAGTTCATAGTTTAATAAATAGACTTTAAGGTTTGAGAGTATGATTTTGATTTGATGAGAAATGCATATTGTTCATGTTTTACTGAATACAGCATTTGGAAATGTATATCTGTTGTTTAAAAAACGCATGTTAAAATGTACCGGTTACAAATATGAAGAGAGTAAGATGAATGTTTTGTGAATCTATGTTGTTGCTTTAATTTTGATTATGATGTTAAGCCAATCCGGTTTGAGGTCAAAGGGCAGGGTAACACGGGAAGTTGGGGTAGATGAGGTTGGAGTAGAAAAAGACAGAGCGAGCGGAGGAGTTGGAGGGAGAAGAAAATTGTAGCGTACGGTAAAATACCAAGAGTGAAGATTTTATATTATCATTAGTGGTGTTATGTTTATATTGTTGGGTGAATATCTCAACCAACAACAATAACCCAGAAAGAGGAGTTTGGCTGTTGGCGGTTTTGGATTAAGCACGGGCTTTGCCGCCAGACTAGCGACAGCGAGTGCCAGGTTGGAGCCGGTGGAGGTCGGGATTGTCGTCGTCCTCAGTCTTCTTCCTGAGTTGGTTCGTCTCGTAAATCCACGAGAGTATTTGGTCGGTCTCTCCTTCACCTGCTGCCGCCCTTCTGCCGCAGTGCGTGTGCTACCGCACTGCTGATCCGAGGTACCAGCTCCTTGTTATTTTGTGCCATCCTGGCGAAACAGCCATTTTGTTTACGGCTACAACGCACACGAGCTACACTCAGGCATGCACCGTAGAACTGTACTGAATTAAGGTATTCGTGTAGTTAGCATTGCCGGCTAGTTTGTATTGTGTGTCCATGTGCATTACGATGTCATGTAAATGTTGAACCAATAACTGAAGAACTGATTTTTTGTCTGAAGTAAATCTTTCCTGTTTTTGTTTAACAGTTGGTTGTATTGTTTTTTTCATATGTTAAATTGGTTTAAGTTAGTAACAATTACTAACGAACTCAGGTTAGCCACCTCTCATTACAAATCCACCAAACTAGAGAGGCGCTACAGTTGTCTATGCTGTTCAGTTTACCAGCCTTATCTTTAACAACAGGCACTAACAGTACTGACATAATAGAGTTCGGTAGAACACCATGAACCATAATTCCAGTGAGACACATGGCTAGAAATGGACTGAGTCTATAACTGGCATTTTTTAGATGCTCTGCAGAAATGGAATCCATACCACAAGCTTTGTTGTTGTCTAGCATGTGGATGGCATCATAAATATCTACTGATCTAACTATCAAGTCTGCAGAGATACCTTTATATTGATTATCAATTCTCACTGTGTTACTTTGAACACAATTAAATAGTTTACTGTAGTGCTCATGCCATAGATCAGCAATCTTCTCTGGACAACTAACCCCTTTGATATCAGAAGGGAGGGGAGTTCTGTTATTATTTATGATCTTGACCTCCTTCCAGAAGTCAGTAAGATTGTTATTCTGCATCTTTCTGGCCAGCGAGTCTGCTCTCATTGTGTTTTCATTTCTCTTAATGAAACGAGTGCATATTTAAATCTAGCATTTGTGAGGTTTTTGTTATCAAGCAGCACTCTCTGTCTGGGTCTGCCTGCCTCTGACCAGACTCTAAAGGCTTCTCTAGCAGCAGCATGTTGCTCAGACACAAACTCATTCCAGACAGGCCGTGCGTTAGGGACCTTACTCTTGTGATTAATAAAAGGTTCACTGGAAGCATAAAGACATTTGACAATATCATCATACATGGCACAGAGCTTTTCAGCATTATGTTTATCCTTGCAGTTCATATCCGAGAATTAGTTAATAGAGAATATCTGTGCCGAACCTCTTTGGTCAATTTTGACCAGTCCAGTTTTCTTGGGGGGCCAGCAACAAGGGTACACTCTCAACATTTAGCAGCATAGCAACTGGTATGTGATCAGTGGTGGCCAGCCCATAACACATCTCTATACTTTCCAGTGAGTCATGAGAATCGGCTGTGGTTACAATATGGTCTAGCCAGGAAGTTGTGTGCCACGTTTCACTTATATAGGTAAAACTTGTATCAGGCAATAACGCTTGATATAATTAATTTAGTTTCATTACAGAACTGCTGCAGATGTTGTGCGAATAAACACTTATCTGACATGTCAGCATTAAAATCACCCATGACATAGACACAACATGAACTATTGTCCTCTATGAAGGACTGAATAAAAGCTAACCTGTTCTGAAATTCATCCTCATGGTCATAGGATTCATATGGTGTGTACACATTTACAATAGTACATTTATTTTCATTGTGATTAAACTCCAACCCAATAGCCCAGTCAACGTTAAGCCACACCACCTTTACCGTTGGGTCATATTTTATGTTCCACAGTATAGCTACACCACCAGCTATCCTCCCACAAACCATTCTCATGCTGAGATCGGTAGTGGACTCTCCAGCACCATGAAAGTTCTTGTGTAGGGAGTTCAATTTGTCCAGATCTTGCTTGGTCATCCAGGTTTCTTGAAGGCAGACAATGTCACTCTCGTCCAGCAATGTGTCCACCACCAAACGTCTTGATCTATCAGCAGCAGTATGTCCTACTCGGAGGCCACGAGCGTTGTAGGATACAACCCGCATTAATGATCTACCACGGACCCATCAGGGCAGCTGGCCGGTGTGTCTGTCTCCCTGGTCTCTACATATAGGCCTACATTCATCCCAGCATCATGACTGAGCTGAAGCTCGGTACCCTGAGAGCGGGGGGTATTCTCTGGTCGAGCTTTTTTGAAAGTATAGACCAAGGGTAATTACCAAACCACAACTGTCCCACCATTACCCATATGTGGCGCTACATTCCACGCCCTAAAGCACAAAGGCTTTCTGGAATGGATAGGCTAACCAAGCCCCCTCCCTTCACTCCTTGAGTTGAAATAAAGGCCCTTGTGGATCCTGGTGGTATTATATTTCAGATTTGGTATCCCATTGGTAATTCTGCAGCATAGATTTTTCTATACAGTTCCAATTTGTCAAGAATATACATTTTTCAATGGTTCGCAATGTTTGGAGGAATCCGCCATTACTGCTTGCAGTTATATTTAGGATTCCTCCGTCAGGAGGAAACCTATTGTTATTGTTAGTTTTATTATTATTAGGATTCCTCCGTCAGGAGGAAACCTATTGTTATTGTTAGTTTTATTATTATTATTATTCTTGTTCCATGGAAGTCAATGGCAGCCCCTAGAACACTTCGACAACTTTTTGTGAAATTTGGCACACTCATTAAGGACAGTTGATTCTATACCTACACCAAGTTTCATGTCTCCCATTAGACCACTCCAGCGCCACCAACGGGTCAAAGTTGGACTTGTGTTTACACACGCAACTTTTGAACCGTATGACCCATTTTCAAAAATGAGGTACCATTGGATTCCCTGGTTCAAGCCGAGTTCAACGCACCCCATGGCGTCAATTTCCGGTTATATAGATTTTCCGCTACTTCCGGTTTTATCAAAAACCTTTGAAAGCCTACTCCTCCTACAATTTTTGTCATATCTTCTTCAAAGTTACCAGAGATGATCTTCAGACCAAGCGTCACAAAAGTTATCGAAAAGAATTTTGATCCTCACAACCGTTTGTCCGGTACAGCCAATCAAATTCATCAGAAAAGCCGCCAAACAGGATGTGAAGTCATGTCTCAGCAAATCTTTGAGATATCAACACGAAACTTGGTATATCGATGGAAGACACTACAACATGTTACCGTGTGTAAAGGCAACTTCATATCTCCAAAGATGATTGATATAAAGCAAATTGAACTTATCGCTAACGCTAAAATAATGCTTTACACATCAGCCAGTCAAAAACTGATACTCTGATTCAATCACAAGTTCATATGAAGACTCTTGAGAATGTTTATAACACAAATCTGTGAAAAAGTTGACTGTAAGATCAAAGGTCGATTTTTGGTGAATATTTGAAACATGCTTGCTTGGCTAATTTCTAGCCAAATTTCCAATGAATGTCTCCCCTCCTCCTGCCCGCGCGTGCTCCACATCCTCACACACTCAGCCTTAACTTACACACGCGCGGGCTTGGCAAGACGCACACGCAACATTTCAGGAGAGTGTGGGCTGACCAAGCCCCCACTCATTCCTTGGTTTCTAGCCAAGGCCTTGTGGATCTTGTAATCTTGGATCTCTTAACAAAAGCTGATCTTTTTAGTATTGCATTTCCGATTTTGTATGCAATGGTAAAAAGTTATACAAATCCTGAAACATTGATATATATATATGTATTTATATATATATAAATCTTTATTTCAGACGCCAAGTTCCACATAAAATAACAGACATAGAGCTATAAAAAAGAGAGTAAAACGAAAACATAAAACATAGATAATACAGTGCATAAAAAGTATGAAGACTTTTGTGCCAATGTAGTCTTAAGTTCCAAGTAATCGATAGCAGCTCTTTAGAGGGTTGACCAGGGCCTCTACTATTCAGTTCTCAGACTTGTCCAGTCGACACATGAAACCATACATCAGTTGTCTCAGGAGTGCCTTACAGGTTGGTACGTGCTTAGACAGAAACAACTGACCAGCACTATGCCACCTAGGCACATTAAGTAGCAATCTAAAAGCATCATTGAAACCATACATCAGTTGTCTCAGGATTGCCTTACAGGTTGGTACGTGCTTAGACACAAACAACTGACTAGCACTATGCCACCTTGGCACATTAAGTAGCAATCTAAAAGCATCATTGTAGGCTACTTTCAGTATCTGTATACTCCTTTACCTGTACATAGACCACAAATGAGCAGTGTACAATGGTGTTATGTAGGTTCTAAACAGGGAACATTTAACTGAATCTGAGCACATAGAAAACGTCCTTAATAACATACTGGCCTGAGAATATATTTGACAGCGCTGTTGATACATATCGTTGTCATCTGTCCAATCATCACAAATGACATGTCCCAGATATTTTATTTCCTCACAAACACCAAGGGGACTGCCAGATAAATAAAAGGTAGGGAAGGTTAATTTCCTGTCCTGATTACTTCTGACTATCATTATGTGGCTTTTCTTTGCATTATATTTTATATCATGATCTAAGCCATACTGAGAGCACACCCATAGCATCTGTTGCAACAGGCTGAGTGGAACCAGATTATCTGCGTACATCAGATGATTGACAATAGATTCACCAACAAGACAGCCTGTATTTGTCTTATTCAGCTGGCTTGATAAGTCGTCTATATCCATATTAAACAAAAAGGGAAATCAAATTCCTCCTTGTCGAACTCCGTTACCAACATGGAAAGGAGCTGATACAACATTGTCCCATTTGAAATGAAAAGTTTGATTGGCATACCAGAACACCAAAATCCTCACAAGAGGTTTAGGGAAACCTCTCGCTATTAGCTTCATAAACAGTTTTTCATGACAAATTCGATCCAAAGCTTTGTAAGCATCAATAAAGCATAAAAATACAGATGAATTAAGACTTGTGTACCTGAGACAATCTCCTTCAGAGCATAGATACAGAGATCAGTACCATGTTTTCTTTTAAAACCAAACTGATTTTCTGCAGTCAGAATATACATTTGCAATTTCAATCAAATAATTCTCTCAAACACTTTAGACAAGATACTGGCCAATGCAATGGGTCGATAGTTGTCTATGCTGTTCAGTTTACCAGCCTTATCTTTAACAACAGGCACTAACAGTACTGACATAATAGAGTTCGGTAGAACACCATGAACCATAATTCCAGTGAGACACATGGCTAGAAATGGACTGAGTCTATAACTGGCATTTTTTAGATGCTCTGCAGAAATGCAATCCATACCACAAGCTTTGTTGTTGTCTAGCATGTGGATGGCATCATAAATATCTACTGATCTAACTATCAAGTCTGCAGAGATACCTTTATATTGATTATCAATTCTCACTGTGTTACTTTTAACACAATTAAATAGTTTACTGTAGTGCTCATGCCATAGATCAGCAATCTTCTCTGGACAACTAACCCCTTTGATATCAGAAGGGAGGGGAGTTCTGTTATTATTTATGATCTTGACCTCCTTCCAGAAGTCAGTAAGATTGTTATTCTGCATCTTTCTGGCCAGCGAGTCTGCTCTCATTGTGTTTTCATTTCTCTTAATGAAACGAGTGCATATTTAAATCTAGCATTTGTGAGGTTTTTGTTATCAAGCAGCACTCTCTGTCTGGGTCTGCCTGCCTCTGACCAGACTCTAAAGGCTTCTCTAGCAGCAGCATGTTGCTCAGACACAAACTCATTCCAGACAGGCCGTGCGTTAGGGACCTTACTCTTGTGATTAATAAAACCTTCACTGAAAGCATAAAGACATTTGACAATATCATCATACATGGCACAGAGCTTTTCAGCATGATGTTTATCCTTGCAGTTCATATCCGTGCACATTAGGGCATCCCTAGAAAATGCAACATCACTATGTAAGCTGTCAGTTAATAGAGAATATCTGTGCATAACCTCTTTGGTCAATTTTGACCAGTCCAGTTTTCTTGGGGGGCCAGCAACAAGGGTACACTCTCAACATTTAGCAGCATAGCAACTGGTATGTGATCAGTGGTGGCCAGCCCATAACACATCTCTATACTTTCCAGTGAGTCATGAGCATCGGCTGTGGTTACAATATGGTCTAGCCAGGAAGTTGTGTGCCACGTTTCACTTATATAGGTAAAACTTGTATCAGGCAATAACGCTTGATATAATTAATTTAGTTTCATTACAGAACTGCTGCAGATGTTGTGCGAATAAACACTTATCTGACATGTCAGCATTAAAATCACCCATGACATAGACACAACATGAACTATTGTCCTCTATGAAGGACTGAATAAAAGCTAACCTGTTCTGAAATTCATCCTCATGGTCATAGGATTCATATGGTGTGTACACATTTACAATAGTACATTTATTTTCATTGTGATTAAACTCCAACCCAATAGCCCAGTCAACGTTAAGCCACACCACCTTTACCGTTGGGTCATATTTTATGTTCCACAGTATAGCTACACCACCAGCTATCCTCCCACAAACCATTCTCATGCTGAGATCGGTAGTGGACTCTCCAGCACCATGAAAGTTCTTGTGTAGGGAGTTCAATTTGTCCAGATCTTGCTTGGTCATCCAGGTTTCTTGAAGGCAGACAATGTTACTCTCGTCCAGCAATGTGTCCACCACCAAACGTCTTGATCTATCAGCAGCAGTATGTCCTACTCGGTGGCCACGAGCGTTGTAGGATACAACCCGCATTAATGATCTACCACGGACCCATCAGGGCAGCTGGCCGGTGTGTCTGTCTCCCTGGTCTCTACATATAGGCCTACATTAATCCCAGCATCATGACTGAGCTGAAGCTCGGTACCCTGAGAGCTGGGGGTATTCTCTGGTCGAGCTTTTTTGAAAGTATAGACCAAGGGTAATTACCAAACCACAACTGTCCCACCATTACCCATATGTGGCGCTACATTCCACGCCCTAAAGCACAAAGGCTTTCTGGAATGGATAGGCTAACCAAGCCCCCTCCCTTCACTCCTTGAGTTGAAATAAAGGCCCTTGTGGATCCTGGTGGTATTATATTTCAGATTTGGTATCCCATTGGTAATTCTGCAGCATAGATTTTTCTATACAGTTCCAATTTGTCAAGAATATACATTTTTCAATGGTTCGCAATGTTTGGAGGAATCCGCCATTACTGCTTGCAGTTATATTTAGGATTCCTCCGTCAGGAGGAAACCTATTGTTATTGTTAGTTTTATTATTATTATTATTCTTGTTCCATGGAAGTCAATGGCAGCCCCTAGAACCCTTCGACAACTTTTTGTGAAATTTTGCACACTCATTAAGGACAGTTGATTCTATACCTACACCAAGTTTCATGTCTCCCATTAGACCACTCCAGCGCCACCAACGGGTCAAAGTTGGACTTGTGTTTACACACGCAACTTTTGAACCGTATGACCGATTTTCAAAAATGAGGCACCATTGGATTCCCTGGATCAAGCCGAGTTCAACGCACCCCATGGCGTCAATTTCCGGTTATATAGATTTTCCGCTATTTCCGGTTTTATGAAAAACCTTTGAAAGCCTACTCCTCCTACAATTTTTGTCATATCTTCTTCAAAGTTACCAGAGATGATCTGCAGACCAAGCCTCACAAAAGTTATCGAAAAGAATTTTGATCCTCACAACCGTTTGTCCGGTACAGCCAATCAAATTCATCAGAAAAGCCGCCAAACAGGATGTGAAGTCATGTCTCAGCAAATCTTTGAGATATCAACACGAAACTTGGTATATTGATGGAAGACACTACAACATGTTACCGTGTGCAAAGGCAACTTCATATCTCCAAAAATGATTGATATAAAGCAAATTGAACTTATCGCTAACGCTAAAATAATGCTTTACACATCAGCCAGTCAAAAACTGATACTCTGATTCAATCACAAGTTCATATGAAGACTCTTGAGAATGTTTATAACACAAATCTGTGAAAAATTTGACTGTAAGATCAAAGGTCGATTTTTGGTGAATATTTGAAACCTGCTTGCTTGGCTAATTTCTAGCCAAATTTCCAATGAATGTCTCCCCTCCTCCTGCCCGCGCGTGCTCCACATCCTCACAAACTCAGCCTTAACTTACACACGCGCGGGCTTGGCAAGACGCACACGCAACATTTCAGGAGAGTGTGGGCTGACCAAGCCCCCACTCATTCCTTGGTTTCTAGCAAAGGCCTTGTGGATCTTGTAATCTTGGATCTCTTAACAAAAGGTGATCTTTTTAGTATTGCATTTCCGATTTTGTATGCAATGGTAAAAAGTTATACAAATCCTGAAACATTGATATATATATATATGTATTTATATATATATAAATCTTTATTTCAGACGCCAAGTTCCACATAAAATAACAGACATAGAGCTATAAAAAAGAGAGTAAAACGAAAACATAAAACATAGATAATACAGTGCATAAAAAGTATGAAGACTTTTGTGCCAATGTAGTCTTAAGTTCCAAGTAATCGATAGTAGCTCTTTAGAGGGTTGACCAGAGCCTCTACTATTCAGTTCTCAGACTTGTCCAGTCGACACATGAAACCATACATCAGTTGTCTCAGGAGTGCCTTACAGGTTGGTACGTGCTTAGACAGAAACAACTGACCAGCACTATGCCACCTAGGCACATTAAGTAGCAATCTAAAAGCATCATTGAAACCATACATCAGTTGTCTCAGGATTGCCTTACAGGTTGGTACGTGCTTAGACACAAACAACTGACTAGCACTATGCCACCTTGGCACATTAAGTAGCAATCTAAAAGCACCATTGTAGGCTACTTTCAGTATCTGTATACTCCTTTACCTGTACATAGACCACAAATGAGCAGTGTACAATGGTGTTATGTAGGTTCTAAACAGGGAACATTAAACTGAATCTGAGCACATAGAAAACGTCCTTAATAACATACTGGCCTGAGAATATATTTTACAGCGCTGTTGATGCATATCGTTGTCATCTGTCCAATCATCAGAAATGACATGGCAGATATTTTATTTCCTCACAAACACCAAGGGGACTGCCAGATAAATAAAAGGTAGGGAAGGTTAATTTCCTGTCCTGATTACTTCTGACTATCATTATGTGGCTTTTCTTTGCATTATATTTTATATCATGATCTAAGCCATACTGAGAGCACACCCATAGCATCTGTTGCAACAGGCTGAGTGGAACCAGATAATCTGCGTACATCAGATGATTGACAATAGATTCACCAACAAGACAGCCTGTATTTGTCTTATTCAGCTGGCTTGATAAGTCGTCCATATCCATATTAAACAAAAAGGGAAATCAAATTCCTCCTTGTCGAACTCCGTTACCAACATGGAAAGGAGCTGATACAACATTGTCCCATTTAACATGAAAAGTTTGATTGGCATACCAGAACACCAAAATCCTCACAAGAGGTTTAGGGACACCTCTCGCTATTAGCTTCATAAACAGTTTTTCATGACAAATTCGATCGAAAGCTTTGTAAGCATCAATAAAGCATAAAAATACAGATAAATTAAGACTTGTGTACCTGAGACAATCTCCTTCAGAGCATAGATACAGAGATCAGTACCATGTTTTCTTTTAAAACCAAACTGATTTTCTGCCGTCAGAATATACATTTCCAATTTCAATCAAATAATTCTCTCAAACACTTTAGACAAGATACTGGCCAATGCAATGGGTCGATAGTTGTCTATGCTGTTCAGTTTACCAGCCTTATCTTTAACAACAGGCACTAACAGTACTGACATAATAGAGTTCGGTAGAACACCATGAACCATAATTCCAGTGAGACACATGGCTAGAAATGGACTGAGTCTATAACTGGCATTTTTTAGATGCTCTGCAGAAATGCAATCCATACCACAAGCTTTGTTGTTGTCTACCATGTGGATGGCATCATAAATATCTACTGATCTAACTATCAAGTCTGCAGAGATACCTTTATATTCATTATCAATTCTCACTGTGTTACTTTGAACACAATTAAATAGTTTACTGTAGTGCTCATGCCATAGATCAGCAATCTTCTCTGGACAACTAACCCCTTTGATATCAGAAGGGAGGGGAGTTCTATTATTATTTATGATCTTGACCTCCTTCCAGAAGTCAGTAAGATTGTTATTCTGCATCTTTCTGGCCAGCGAGTCTGCTCTCATTGTGTTTTCATTTCTCTTAATGAAATGAGTGCATATTTAAATCTAGCATTTGTGAGGTTTTTGTTATCAAGCAGCACTCCCTGTCTGGGTCTGCCTGCCTCTGACCAGACTCTAAAGGCTTCTCTAGCAGCAGCATGTTGCTCAGACACAAACTCATTCCAGACAGGCCGTGCGTTAGGGACCTTACTCTTGTGATTAATAAAAGGTTCACTGGAAGCATAAAGACATTTGACAATATCATCATACATGGCACAGAGCTTTTCAGCATGATGTTTATCCTTGCAGTTCATATCCGTGCACATTAGGGCATCCCTAGAAAATGCAACATCACTATGTAAGCTGTCAGTTAATAGAGAATATCTGTGCATAACCTCTTTGGTCAATTTTGACCTGTCCAGTTTTCTTGGGGGGCCAGCAACAAGGGCACACTCTCAACATTTAGCAGCATAGCAACTGGTACGTGATCAGTGGTGGCCAGCCCATAACACATCTCTATACTTTCCAGTGAGTCATGAGCATCGGCTGTGGTTACAATATGGTCTAGCCAGGAAGTTGTGTGCCACGTTTCACTTATATAGGTAAAACTTGTATCAGGCAATAACGCTTGATATAATTAATGTAGTTTCATTACAGAACTGCTGCAGATGTTGTGCGAATAAACGCTTATCTGACATGTCAGCATTAAAATCACCCATGACATAGACACAACATGAACTATTGTCCTCTATGAAGGACTGAATAAAAGCTAACCTGTTCTGAAATTCCTCCTCATGGTCATAGGATTCATATGGTGTGTACACATTTACAATAGTAAATTTATTTTCATTGTGATTAAACTCCAACCCAATAGCCCAGTCAACGTGTAGCCACACCACCTTTACCGTTGGGTCATATTTTATGTTCCACAGTATAGCTACACCACCAGCTATCCTCCCACAAACCATTCTCATGCTGAGATCGGTAGTGGACTCTCCAGCACCATGAAAGTTCTTGTGTAGGGAGTTCAATTTGTCCAGATCTTGCTTGGCCATCCAGGTTTCTTGAAGGCAGACAATGTCACTCTCGTCCAATAATGTGTCCACCACCAAACGTCTTGATCTATCAGCAGCAGTATGTCCTACTCGGAGGCCACGAGCGTTGTAGGATACAACCCGCATTAATGATCTACCACGGACCCATCAGGGCAGCTGGCCGGTGTGTCTGTCTCCCCGGTCTCTACATATAGGCCTACATTCATCCCAGCATCATGACTGAGCTGAAGCTCGGTACCCTGAGAACGGGGGGTATGCTCTGGTCGAGCTTTTTTGAAAGTATAGACCAAGGGTAATTACCACACCACAACTGTCCCACCATTACCCATAGGTGGCGCTACATTCCACGCCCTAAAGCACAAAGGCTTTCTGGAATGGATAGGCTAACCAAGCCCCCTCCCTTCACTCCTTGGGTTAAAATATAGGCCCTTGTGGATCTTGATGGTATTATATTTCAGATTTGGTATCCCATTGGTAATTCTGCAGCATAGATTTTTCCATACAGTTCCAATTTGTCAAGAATATACATTTTTCAATGGTTCGCAATGTTTGGAGGAATCCGCCATTACTGCTTGCAGTTATATTTATTATTATTCTTGTTCCATGGAAGTCAATGGCAGCCCCTAGAACCCTTCGACAACTTTTTGTGAAATTTTGCACACTCATTAAGGACAGTTGATTCTATACCTACACCAAGTTTCATGTCTCCCATTAGACCACTCCAGCGCCACCAACGGGTCAAAGTTGGACTTGTGTTTACACACGCAACTTTTGAACCGTATGACCGATTTTCAAAAAGGAGGCACCATAGGATTCCCTGGATCAAGCCGAGTTCAACGCACCCCATGGCGTCAATTTCCGGTTATATAGATTTTCCGCTATTTCCGGTTTTATGAAAAACCTTTGAAAGCCTACTCCTCCTACAATTTTTGTCATATCTTCTTCAAAGTTACCAGAGATGATCTTCAGACCAAGCCTCACAAAAGTTATCGAAAAGAATTTTGATCCTCACAACCGTTTGTCCGGTACAGCCAATCAAATTCATCAGAAAAGCCGCCAAACAGGATGTGAAGTCATGTCTCAGCAAATCTTTGAGATATCAACACGAAACTTGGTATATCGATGGAAGACACTACAACATGTTACCGTGTGCAAAGGCAACTTCATATCTCCAAAAATGATTGATATAAAGCAAATTGAACTTATCGCTAACGCTAAAATAATGCTTTACACATCAGCCAGTCAAAAACTGATACTCTGATTCAATCACAAGTTCATATGAAGACTCTTGAGAATGTTTATAACACAAATCTGTGAAAAAGTTGACTGTACGATCAAAGGTCGATTTTTGGTGAATATTTGAAACATGCTTGCTTGGCTAATTTCTAGCCAAATTTCCAATGAATGTCTCCCCTCCTCCTGCCCGCGCGTGCTCCACATCCTCACACATTCAGCCTTAACTTACACACGCGCGGGCTTGGCAAGACGCACACGCAACATTTCAGGAGAGTGTGGGCTGACCAAGCCCCCACTCATTCCTTAGTCTCTAGCAAAGGCCTTGTGGATCTTGTAATCTTGGATCTCTTAACAAAAGCTGATCTTTTTGGTATTGCATTTCCGATTTTGTATGCAATGGTAAAAAGTTATACAAATCCTGAAACATTAATATATATATATATGTATTTATATATATATAAATCTTTATTTCAGACGCCAAGTTCCACATAAAATAACAGACATAGAGCTATAAAAAAGGGAGTAAAACAAAAACATAAAACATAGATAATACAGTGCATAAAAAGTATGAAGACTTTTGTGCCAATGTAGTCTTAAGTTCCAAGTAATCGATAGCAGCTCTTTAGAGGGTTGACCAGAGCCTCTACTATTCAGTTCTCAGACTTGTCCAGTCGACACATGAAACCATACATCAGTTGTCTCAGGAGTGCCTTACAGGTTGGTACGTGCTTAGACAGAAACAACTGACCAGCACTATGCCACCTAGGCACATTAAGTAGCAATCTAAAAGCATCATTGAAACCATACATCAGTTGTCTCAGGATTGCCTTACAGGTTGGTACGTGCTTAGACACAAACAACTGACTAGCACTATGCCACCTTGGCACATTAAGTAGCAATCTAAAAGCATCATTGTAGGCTACTTTCAGTATTTGTATACTCCTTTACCTGTACATAGACCACAAATGAGCAGTGTACAATGGTGTTATGTAGGTTCTAAACAGGGAACATTTAACTGAATCTGAGCACATAGAAAACGTCCTTAATAACATACTGGCCTGAGAATATATTTTACAGCGCTGTTGATACATATCGTTGTCATCTGTCCAATCATCAGAAATGACATGGCAGATATTTTATTTCCTCACAAACACCAAGGGGACTGCCAGATAAATAAAAGGTAGGGAAGGTTAATTTCCTGTCCTGATTACTTCTGACTATCATTATGTGGCTTTTCTTTGCATTATATTTTATATCATGATCTAAGCCATACTGAGAGCACACCCATAGCATCTGTTGCAACAGGCTGAGTGGAACCAGATAATCTGCGTACATCAGATGATTGACAATAGATTCACCAACAAGACAGCCTGTATTTGTCTTATTCAGCTGACTTGATAAGTCGTCCATATCCATATTAAACAAAAAGGGAAATCAAATTCCTCCTTGTCGAACTTCGTTACCAACATGGAAAGGAGCTGATACAACATTGTCCCATTTAACATGAAAAGTTTGATTGGCATACGAGAACACCAAAATCCTCACAAGAGGTTTAGGGACACCTCTCGCTATTAGCTTCATAAACGGTTTTCATGACAAATTCGATCGAAAGCTTTGTAAGCATCAATAAAGCATAAAAATACAGATAAATTAAGACTTGTGTACCTGAGACAATCTCCTTCAGAGCATAGATACAGAGATCAGTACCATGTTTTCTTTTAAAACCAAACTGATTTTCTGCAGTCAGAATATACATTTCCAATTTCAATCAAATAATTCTCTCAAACACTTTAGACAAGATACTGGCCAATGCAATGGGTCGATAGTTGTCTATGCTGTTCAGTTTACCAGCCTTATCTTTAACAACAGGCACTAACAGTACTGACATAATAGAGTTCGGTAGAACACCATGAACCATAATTCCAGTGAGACACATGGCTAGAAATGGACTGAGTCTATAACTGGCATTTTTTAGATGCTCTGCAGAAATGCAATCCATACCACAAGCTTTGTTGTTGTCTAGCATGTGGATGGCATCATAAATATCTACTGATCTAACTATCAAGTCTGCAGAGATACCTTTATATTCATTATCAATTCTCACTGTGTTACTTTTAACACAATTAAATAGTTTACTGTAGTGCTCATGCCATAGATCAGCAATCTTCTCTGGACAACTAACCCCTTTGATATCAGAAGGGAGGGGAGTTCTGTTATTATTTATGATCTTGACCTCCTTCCAGAAGTCAGTAAGATTGTTATTCTGCATCTTTCTGGCCAGCGAGTCTGCTCTCATTGTGTTTTCATTTCTCTTAATGAAACAAGTGCATATTTAAATCTAGCATTTGTGAGGTTTTTGTTATCAAGCAGCACTCTCTGTCTGGGTCTGCCTGCCTCTGACCAGACTCTAAAGGCTTCTCTAGCAGCAGCATGTTGCTCAGACACAAACTCATTCCAGACAGGCCGTGCGTTTAGTCTTGTGATTAATAAAAGATTCACTGGAAGCATAAAGACATTTGACAATATCATCATACATGGCACAGAGCTTTTCAGCATGATGTTTATCCTTGCAGTTCATATCCGTGCACATTAGGGCATCCCTAGAAAATGCAACATCACTATGTAAGCTGTCAGTTAATAGAGAATATCTGTGCATAACCTCTTTGGTCAATTTTGACCTGTCCAGTTTTCTTGGGGGGCCAGCAACAAGGGTACACTCTCAACATTTAGCAGCATAGCAACTGGTATGTGATCAGTGGTGGCCAGCCCATAACACATCTCTATACTTTCCAGTGAGTCATGAGCATCGGCTGTGGTTACAATATGGTCTAGCCAGGAAGTTGTGTGCCACGTTTCACTTATATAGGTAAAACTTGTATCAGGCAATATTGCTTGATATAATTAATTTAGTTTCATTACAGAACTGCTGCAGATGTTGTGCGAATAAACACTTATCTGACATGTCAGCATTAAAATCACCCATGACATAGACACAACATGAACTATTGTCCTCTATGAAGGACTGAATAAAAGCTAACCTGTTCTGAAATTCATCCTCATGGTCATAGGATTCATATGGTGTGTACACATTTACAATAGTAAATTTATTTTCATTGTGATTAAACTCCAACCCAATACCCCAGTCAACGTTAAGCCACACCACCTTTACCGTTGGGTCATATTTTATGTTCCACAGTATAGCTACACCACCAGCTATCCTCCCACAAACCATTCTCATGCTGAGATCGGTAGTGGACTCTCCAGCACCATGAAAGTTCTTGTGTAGGGAGTTCAATTTGTCCAGATCTTGCTTGGCCATCCAGGTTTCTTGAAGGCAGACAATGTCACTCTCGTCCAGCAATGTGTCCACCACCAAACGTCTTGATCTATCAGCAGCAGTATGTCCTACTCGGAGGCCACGAGCGTTGTAGGATACAACCCGCATTAATGATCTACCACGGACCCATCAGGGCAGCTGGCCGGTGTGTCTGTCTCCCTGGTCTCTACATATAGGCCTACATTCATCCCAGCATCATGACTGAGCTGAAGCTCGGTACCCTGAGAGTGGGGGGTATGCTCTGGTCGAGCTTTTTTGAAAGTATAGACCAAGGGTAATTACCACACCACAACTGTCCCACCATTACCCATAGGTGGCGCTACATTCCACGCCCTAAAGCACAAAGGCTTTCTGGAATGGATAGGCTAACCAAGCCCCCTCCCTTCACTCCTTGGGTTGAAATAAAGGCCCTTGTGGATCTTGATGGTATTATATTTAAGATTTGGTATCCCATTGGTAATTCTGCAGCATAGATTTTTCTATACAGTTCCAATTTGTCAAGAATATACATTTTTCAATGGTTCGCAATGTTTGGAGGAATCCGCCATTACTGCTTGCAGTTATATTTATTATTATTACGCTTCTTCTGTCATTGGAGTCTATGGCAGCCCCTAGAACCGTATGGTAAAAAGTTGTGAAATTTGGCACACTCATTAAGCACAGTCCCTTCTTTATATTCACCAAGTTTCATGTCTTCCATTGGAGTAATCTAGCGCCACCAACTGGTCAAAGTTGGACTTGTGTTTACACACGTAACTTTTGAACCGTATGACCGATTTTCAAAAATGAGGTACTCATGGATTCCCTGGATCAAGACGAGTTCAACGCACACCATGGCGTCAATTTCCGGTTATACAGATTTTCTGCCATTTTGAATTTTGTGAAAAAACGTTTTTTTGCTTCTCTTCCCTCAATTTTTGTCAAATCTTCCCCAAAATTGGCGAACATCATCATCAGACCAACCCTCACATAAGTTATCAAAGGATATTCGATTTTCAAAACCGTTTGTCCGGTACAGCCAATCAAAATCGGCAACAAAGCAACCAAACAGGAAGTTGAATTATATCTCAGCTAATCTTTGAGAAATCAACACCAAACTTGGTATGATGACTCGGAACCCTCTTCTGATGCTGTCCAATGAATTTGGTGTCATTTCATTACTGGGGGTGGCCGCAGGAAGCAGAAATGTGTTTAGGCCAATAACTGTTGATTTGTTTGCCTTTATTAAGTGATTCCTTTGTCTCATGGTATCTTGGGAAGTCCCGTGTGTGACCCATCATCATTTGTGATAATAGCCGAATTAATGCGGCCGCCATTTTGAATTAATTGAAAAACGTTTTTTCTTTACTCCTCCTACACATGTTGTCCAATCTTCACCAAATTTGGCAGATATTATCTTCAGACCAAGCCTCACAAAGGCCTTCACATGATTTTTAGATTTTCAGAACCGTTTGCCCGATACAGACAATCAAAATGTGCCATAAAGCCATCAAACAGGATGTTGGGTCGTATCTCAGCAAATCTTTGATGGATTCACACCAAACTTGCTGCATGCACTCGGAACCCTGTTCTGAGGATTTCTAAAGTGTTTTATGGGTCATTTGACTGCTTGGCCACCTCATTGCTGCTTGCAGCTATATTTGGTGGCCAAGCCGCGAAGCGGCGAAGCCACATAAGTGATTCTACCTTTTCTTATTATTATTATTATTACGCTTCTTCTGTCATTGGAGTCTATGGCAGCCCCTAGAACCGTATGGTAAAAAGTTGTGAAATTTGGCACACTCATTAAGCACAGTCCCTTCTTTATATTCACCAAGTTTCATGTCTCCCATTGGAGTAATCTAGCGCCACCAACTGTTTAAAGTTGGACTTGTGTTTACACACTTAACTTTTGAACCGTATGACCGATTTTCAAAAATGAGGTACCGTTGGATTCCCTGGATCGAGACGAGTTCAACGCACACCATGGCGTCAATTTCCTGTTATATAAATTTTCTGCCATTTTGAATTTTGTGAAAAAACGTTTTTTTGCTTCTCCTCCCTCAATTTTTGTCAAATCTTCCCCAGAATTGGCACACATCATCATCAGACCAACCCTCACAGAAGTTATCAAAGGATATTTGATTTTCAAAACCGTTTGTCCGGTACAGCCAATCAAAATCGGCAACAAAGCAACCAAACAGGAAGTTGGATCATATCTCAGCTAATCTTTAAGAAATCAACCCCAAACCTGGTGTGATGACTCGGAACCCTCTTCTGAGGCTGTCCAATGAATTTGGTGTCATGTCATTACTGGGCGTGGCTGCAGGAAGCAAAAATGTGTTTTGGCCAATAACTGTTGATTTGTTTGCCTTTATTAAGTGATTCCTTTGTTTCATGATATCTTGGGACGTCCCGTGTGTGACCCATCATCATTTGTGATAATAGCCGAATTGATGCGGCCGCCATTTTGAATTCATTGAAAAATGTTTTTTCTCTACTCCTCCTACACATGTTGTCCAATCTTCACCAAATTTCGCAGAGATTATCTTC